>NW_024572650.1:12500-17829 GCF_018153835.1 Drosophila eugracilis
TATAAAAATATAAAATATAAAAATATAAAATATAAAAATATAAAATATAAAATATAAAATATAAAATATAAAATATAAAATATAAAATATAAAATA
Organism: Drosophila eugracilis; assembly: GCF_018153835.1. NCBI lineage: Eukaryota > Metazoa > Arthropoda > Insecta > Diptera > Drosophilidae > Drosophila > Drosophila eugracilis. Next base: position 12,597 of record NW_024572650.1, read on the forward strand.
TAAAAAATAAAAAAATATAAAATATAAAATATAAAATATAAAATATAAAATATAAAATATAAAATATAAAATATAAAATATAAAATATAAAATATAAAATATAAAATATAAAATATAAAATATAAAATATAAAATATAAAATATAAAATATAAAATATAAAATATAAAATATAAAATATAAAATATAAAATATAAAATATAAAATATAAAATATAAAATATAAAATATAAAATATAAAATATAAAATATAAAATATAAAATATAAAAATATAAAATATAAAATATAAAATATAAAATATAAAATATAAAATATAAAATATAAAATATAAAATATAAAATATAAAATATAAAATATAAAATATAATATAAAATATAAAATATAAAATATAAAATATAAAATATAAAATATAAAATATAAAATATAAAATATAAAATATAAAATATAAAATATAAAATATAAAGTATAAAATATAAAATATAAAATATAAAATATAAAATATAAAATATAAAATATAAAAATATAAAATATAAAATATAAAATATAAAATATAAATAAAATATAAAATATAAAATATAAAAATAAAAAATATAAAATATAAAATATAAAATATAAAATATAAAATATAAAATATAAAAATATAAAATATAAAAATATAAAATATAAAATATAAAATATAAAATATAAAATATAAAAATATAAAAATATAAAATATAAAAATATAAAATATAAAATATAAAATATAAAATATAAAAAATATAAAATATAAAAAATATAAAATTAAATATAAAATATAAAATATAAAATATAAAATATAAAATATAAAATATAAAATATAAAATATAAAATATAAAATATAAAATATAAAAATATAAAATATAAAATATAAAATATAAAAATATAAAATATAAAATATAAAATATAAAATATAAAATATAAAATATAAAAATATAAAATATAAAATATAAAATATAAAATATAAAATATAAAATATAAAATATAAAATATAAAATATAAAATATAAAATATAAAATATAAAATATAAAATATAAAATATAAAATATAAAATATAAAATATAAAATATAAAATATAAAATTATAAAATATAAAATATAAAATATAAAATATAAAAAATATAAAAATATAAAATATAAAAATATAAAATATAAAATATAAAATATAAAATATAAAATATAAAATATAAAATATAAAATATAAAATATAAAATATAAAATATAAAATATAAAATATAAAATATAAAATATAAAATATAAAATATAAAATATAAAATATAAAATAAAAAATATAAAATATAAAATATAAAATATAAAATATAAAATATAAAATATAAAATATAAAATATAAAATATAAAATATAAAATATAAAAATATAAAATATAAAAAATATAAATATAAAAATATAAAATATAAAATATAAAATATAAAATATAAAATGTAAAATATAAAATATAAAATATAAAATATAAATATAAAATATAAAATATAAAATATAAAATATAAAATATAAAATATAAAATATAAAATATAAAATATAAAATATAAAATATAAAATATAAAATATAAAATATAAAATATAAAATATAAAATATAAAAATATAAAATATAAAATATAAAATATAAAATATAAAATATAAAATATAAAATATAAAATATAAAATTATAAAATATAAAATATAAAATATAAAATATAAAATATAAAATATAAAATATAAAATATAAAATATAAAATATAAAATATAAAATATAAAATATAAAATATAAAAATATAAAATATAAAATATAAAATATAAAATATAAAATATAAAATATAAAATATAAAAAATATAAAATATAAAATATAAAATATAAAATATAAAATATAAAATATAAAATATAAAATATAAAATATAAAATATAAAATATAAAATATAAAATATAAAAATATAAAATATAAAATATAAAATATAAAATATAAAATATAAAATATAAAATATAAAATATAAAATATAAAATATAAAATATAAAATATAAAATATAAAATATAAAATATAAAATATAAAATATAAAATATAAAATATAAAATATAAAATATAAAATATAAAATATAAAATATAAAAATATAAAATATAAAATATAAAATATAAAATATAAAATATAAAATATAAAATATAAAATATAAAATATAAAATATAAAATATAAAATATAAAATATAAAATATAAAATATAAAATATAAAATATATAAAATATAAAATATAAAAAAATATAAATATAAAATATAAAATATAAAATATAAAATATAAAATATAAAATATAAAATATAAAATATAAAATATAAAATATAAAATATAAAATATAAAATATAAAATATAAAAAATATAAAATATAAAAAATATAAAATATAAAATATAAAATATAAAATATAAAATATAAAATATAAAATATAAAATATAAAATATAAAATATAAAATATAAAATATAAAATATAAAATATAAAATATAAAATATAAAATATAAAATATAAAATATAAAATATAAAATATAAAATATAAAATATAAAATATAAAATATAAAATATAAAATATAAAATATAAAATATAAAATATAAAATATAAAATATAAAATATAAAATATAAAATATAAAATATAAATATAAAAATATAAAATATAAAATATAAAATATAAAATATAAAATATAAAATATAAAAATATAAAATATAAAATATAAAATATAAAATATAAAATATAAAATATAAAATATAAAATATAAAATATAAAATATAAAATATAAAATATAAAATATAAAATATAAAATATAAAATATAAAATATAAAATATAAAATATAAAATATAAAATATAAAATATAAAATATAAAATATAAAATATAAAATATAAAATATAAAATATAAAAATATAAAATATAAAATATAAAATATAAAATATAAAATATAAAAATATAAAATATAAAATATAAAATATAAAATATAAAATATAAAAATATAAAATATAAAATATAAAATAAAATATAAAATATAAAATATAAAATATAAAATATAAAATATAAAATATAAAATATAAAATATAAAATATAAAATATAAAATATAAAATATAAAATATAAAATATAAAATATAAATAAAAAATATAAAATATAAAATATAAAATATAAAATATAAAATATAAAATATAAAATATAAAATATAAAATATAAAAATATAAAATATAAAATATAAAATATAAAATATAAAATATAAAATATAAAATATAAAATATAAAATATAAAATATAAAATATAAAATATAAAATATAAATATAAAATATAAAATATAAAATATAAAATATAAAATATAAAAAATAAAAAATATAAAATATAAAATATAAAATATAAAATATAAAATATAAAATATAAAAATATAAAATAAAAATATAAAATATAAAATATAAAATATAAAAATATAAAATATAAAATATAAAATATAAAATATAAAATATAAAATATAAAATATAAAATATAAAATATAAAATATAAAATATAAAATATAAAATATAAAATATAAAATATAAAATATAAAATATAAAATATAAAATATAAAATATAAAATATAAAATATAAAATATAAAATATAAAATATAAAATATAAAATATAAAATATAAAATATAAAATATAAAATATAAAATATAAAATAAAAAATATAAAATATAAAATATAAAATATAAAATATAAAATATAAAATATAAAATATAAAATATAAAATATAAAATATAAAATATAAAATATAAAATATAAAATATAAAATATAAAATATAAAATATAAAATATAAAATATAAAATATAAAATATAAAATATAAAATATAAAATATAAAATATAAAATATATAATATAAAATATAAAATATAAAATATAAAATATAAAATATAAAATATAAAATATAAAATATAAAATATAAAATATAAAATATAAAATATAAAATATAAAATATAAAATATAAAATATAAAATATAAAAATATAAAATATAAAATATAAAAAATAATAAAATATAAAATATAAAATATAAATATTAAATATAAAATATTAAAATATAAAGTATAAAATATAAAATATAAAATATTTAAAATATATAAAATATAAAATATAAATATAAAATATATAAATATAAAATTTGTATAAAATATAAAATTAAAAATATAAAATATAAAATAATATAAAATATAAATATAAAAAATATAAATATAAGAATATAAAAATATAAAATATAAAATATAAAATATAAAATATAAAATATAAAATATAAAATATAAAATATAAAATATAAAATATAAAATATAAAATATAAAATATAAAATATAAAATATAAAATATAAAATATAAAATATAAAATATAAAATATAAAATATAAAATATAAAATATAAAATATAAAATATAAAATATAAAATATAAAATATAAAATATAAAATATAAATATAAAATATAAAATATAAAATATAAAATATAAAATATAAAATATAAAATATAAAATATAAAATATAAAATATAAAATATAAAATATAAAATATAAAATATAAAATATAAAATATAAAATATAAAATATAAAATATAAAATATAAAATATAAAATATAAAATATAAAATATAAAATATAAAATATAAAATATAAAATATAAAATATAAAATATAAAATATAAAATATAAAATATAAAATATAAAATATAAAATATAAAATATAAAATATAAAATATAAAAATATAAAATATAAAATATAAAATATAAAATATAAAATATAAAATATAAAATATAAAATATAAAATATAAAATATAAAATATAAAATATAAAATATAAAATATAAAATATAAAATATAAAATAAAAAATATAAAATATAAAATATAAAATATAAAATATATAAAATATAAAATATAAAATATAAAATATAAAATATAAAATATAAAATATAAAATATAAAATATAAAATATAAAATATAAAATATAAAATATAAAATATAAAATATAAAATATAAAATATAAAATATAAAATATAAAATATAAAATATAAAATATAAATATAAAATATAAAATATAAAATATAAAATATAAAATATAAAATATAAAATATAAAATAATAAAATATAAAATATAAAATATAAAATATAAAATATAAAATATAAAATATAAAATATAAAATATAAAATATAAAATATAAAATATAAAATATAAAATATAAAATATAAAATATAAA
>NW_024572651.1:0-117542 GCF_018153835.1 Drosophila eugracilis
CTTGGAATGGCAACGAGCAACGAGAAACTTCAGCAGGAAGGCTTTGCAGGTTCTCAACGCTTCCGGCGCCTGTCTACAGATCGTCAACATAGAAATCTTTCTGCAGTATTTGGATACTTAGCTTGCGGCATTTCTCCAAGCTGCGTTAAATACCGGTTCGCCATAAACGGAGCTGGCGAAGTTCTATTTGTTACGGTATTCAACTTGAAGATCTTCCAAGACTCAGAAGGATCTCGCATCGGCGGCCCGCTGTGGGCTCCACCAATGTCGTCGCTCCCGGACCACACCAGCCCAACCTGATTGCGGCGATGGCGCAATGTCTTATGTCACAAGCAGGAGAAGACAACATGCCGCCCCAGCAGTGGAGAATCGGGCGCGTGGTGGCGATGCAAGGTCCGAGTAGCGGACGTGAAGACAGAGGAGGTATCGGATAGAGTTATTCTTGCCACAGCTATCATGAGCGTGTTAAGGAAAAGTGGCGAAATTGTGATGGCTCGAGCGTTGCTTGACTCTGGTTTACAAGTAAATTGTGTGACCGATGAGTCCGCTCAGAGACTACTCATTAAAAGAGAGAACGTTGGTATCAGTTTGTGGGACATTGGTGAAACTAGTGCTCAAGCAACAAAAAAAATACACGCAATAGCGAAAACGCGAATAGGAATCAATCAGTTGTCGTCCGATTTTTATGTTTTAAAAAATATTTCTGGTTATCATCCGGATCAAGCGGTGAACACCAGCGGGTGGAGGGTATATTCAAATGGCAGATCCATTCTTCTTCAAGCCCCAAAAAATTGACATGCTTATCGGCGCAGATTCATTCTTTGAAATTCTGTCAGTTGGCCAGATAAAGCAGGGGCCTGAATTTCCCATTTTACAAAAAACTGTTCTCGGCTGAATAGTTTCAAGGAGATATGGTTCGGAAAACCAAATAAGGGCAGAAAATTCGGTACATCTCAGCTGTCAGAAAGAAGCGTTGGAGTCGATCGATACCACCCTGCAGAAATTTTGGTCTGTTGTGGACTTGCCGCCTAAGGCTAAAGTCCATACTCCTGAGCAACAACTCTGTGAACAGGGCATCTTCTGATTGGCGGACCGCTGTTGGCTCCACCAATGTCGTCGCTCCCGGACCAGATCAGCCCAACCTGATTGCGGCGATGGCGCAATGTCTTGTGTCATAAGCACAGGTTTTGGCAGCGTTTGTCCCGGAAGTACGTCTCAAGCCTGCAGAGGCGGCAAAAGTGGAACCAGGAGGTCCCAAACAGACAACATGCCGCCCCAGCAGTGGAGGATCGGGCGCGTGGTGGCGGTGCACGTCGGCGCTGACGGCAAGGTCCGAGTGGCGGACGTGAAGACAGCGGAGGGAACGTACCGACGCGCCATCCATAGGTTGGCGCTTCTACCTGTTTAATCCTGAAGGACGTCGTCCCTTCAGACGGGGGCGGTGTTTGGTCATTCCGGTCTTTCAGTGTGAAGAGGGGAGCGGGTCCCAATAAAGCTTTTCGCTAAGGCGAATTCCGCCGCTCTACTCTCTCTCTCTCTTGTTTTGTCTCCTGTCCATAGTATAAAATAATTTAAGTCCCGCTCTCCTCTTTACACTGAAAGACCGGACATTGAACGAAAACTCACTATAAATTAATCTTGATATTAGATTATAGCTCTCTAGCTAATTTAACCTAGCACTCATGGAAAAAAGATCTCATCGGCATAAGCAGCTACAGCAGCCTACGTATTTCAGAGATGCCACGGCAACTGGAGGAAATTCTTCATCCCGCCATGCTAACTGCATAGTATTAAAAGGTATGTGTTAGATTAGGGTTAAGGTTTTCCATGTTAATATACGCAGATTGTTTATGACGAATAGACTTGATCACACCACTGCCAACTTGAGACTCCTCTCTCGCGCTCTCCAGAAAATGCTGCAACGAACATACTTGTATCTTTGTCTCTCGCCGTAGTCCGTATCTCTCTCTCACACCTCTTTCCTCACGCAACATCTCTCTCTCATATTCGTATCGAACTATCCTGATCATCTGGCGAATAGATGGAACAAAACGTAATTACAAATAACCGTTAGAGTGCAGAGACGAGAATTGTCACTTTGTACATTATTTTACACTGACCAGCATAATTTAAGATCCGACACGGCCATTTTGACAATTACACGTCCTCGTGCACTGTAATCTCAATAAGTTTACCAACAAATTTATCGGGAACTCTACTTCGAATAAGCGAGCATTCTGCTCCAGAGTCAAAACAAATAGTAAAGATTTCACTCTGGTGTGTCAAAACTCCTTTTGGCTCAGAAAAAAAAACTGTAGTATGCACTAATATTGAATACCCACTCTACTGAGTTCTTAAAGAGTACGCACTGTAACACTTTGTTGCAGTGTTTACATAATTCATGGTCCTGGTCATAAACCCCAAGTACCCGAAATATGAACCGATCGCTATGGCTTAGGTCATATGCTAGCGTCGGCATAATTGCATGAACGGACCGTACATAAGTACATAGATGACCGTCTCTCTGCCGCCGCCTGCGAGCAGCGCAGCAACGAGACTTAGCCTTAATAAGACTTAAAAGAATATTGTAAAGACACAATCAATTCAAGCCTGGGAGCGTCACCACTGCTGCTCCCTTAAGTAGAGAATAAACCAAGTACAACAAATTTGTTATATATTTTATGGCGATCCTGACATATAAATATTTCATGGCGACCGCTGGAACCCCAAACCGCTAACAACTCAAAATAAATAACACCGTGCAAAAAGAAAAAACAACAATCGAGCCATCAAAAAAAAAACAGTTTAACAAGAGGAAGAAGCAGAAGGAATCCAGAAATCTGGACAATAAATATATATTAATTTGTGCACCAGGATATAAACGTAACTCATTCACGCTGGACTTGGGATACCACGAGGCTGTCGACCGGGAGAGCTCGAAGTTGAATAAGAGGTGTTATGGCGTGTGTCTCCTGCGACCCCGCAGTCTTAGGAATATATAAATAAAAATTAAATCTGAGTGAGTAGAGTGTGTTGGGTCGGGCTGGTATAAAAAATAAAATACAAAAAAGAATAGAAATACAAAAAAAAAAAGCCAAGACACCAATCACAACTCACCCAGTTACAAAATTAATAATCCAAAAAAAAACTAAACCTCCATCACCTAAGGAAATACCGAGGAGGAAGGACCGCTGCCCCGCCGACTGCCCAGGGCCACTAGGCAGTGTGCACTGTAAATACACATGCACAGGAAAAAACAACTAGTGTGAGAGGCTATCCGCCCCTTACTCCTCCGTGAGAGAAGTTGCCTGTGCGAAGCCAGCACCGGCACCGCCTGAGCCCATAGGCTCAGAGGGAACCTTCTCTGCCCAATTAGTTGTGTAGCCCGTAAAGCTATGCAAAACAATAGGTAGAAACCTGTAATGATAGATGAGAGGTAATGGAATAAGCAAATCCTCAATAGAAAACAATAGTAATTATATTCCAAATTATAACATAAAGGTATATGTACCACCTACAAAAATGACGTTGGATATAAAAACATTGGATTCCACTGCCAATGTCATAAACAAAGTAAAATCAAATAATACTGATTTATATTGGATACATATACTTTTAATAATGATTGTTGTCATAATGTACGCAAATTTCTTTTATAAAATATATAAGCTGTACGATAGATGTTTAAAGAAAAAAAATATATAAGCCGGGATAATGACCTGGATAAAATCTAAGCAACATTGCTTAAACATACAATATATATGTAATAAATAAAAATAAAAATAAAAATAATCGTATACACATATAATTTTAAAAAAAATGGCTAAACTAACCACAATGCCCATAATATAATGGATTGGAATGAATTGTACAAAGAACTAAGTAATATTAAAGCAAATTTTGACAAATCGTATAAGTCACTAACCCAGAATAGACCAATCCAGAAGAACACAGTCAGAAAACATGTTGAGATATTTGTAGAGAACTTTAACGAAGCGCTAATACTAATACATGGTCACAGGGAGAGATTGAATCAAGAACATTTGTCTCAGGCATCTAAATTTCTGACTACAGGCTGGCGGCGCAAGCGACACTTCTTTGAACTTTGGAGACGGTCGTTGATCTTTGCTTCGCCTTGTGGTGGATTCTGGTATACATAACTGAGTAAGTAGACAAGTTGTGTGCGAAATAAAATTTACTGAGTTTTTCTAATAAATTATTATTTGGGGTGGTGAGTTGGAGCAGCTGGTTAACTTACAGGCGAATCGATTTCAGTCCGTGAAATCCCTGTTGCAAAATTTTAAAAAGGATTCGCAATCGAGGAAAACGAGGATTTACCTGTCTGGGGCGCCGATGCGGAAGTGCGGCTGAACATGCCCCAGATTTCGGTTTCGAAGTTCTCCGGCGCGTGTGTCGATATGCCAGGCTATTATGATGCATTCACGAGCCTAATCCACAACAACGCCAATCTGAGTAGTGCGCACAAGTTGCACTTTCTCAAGGAGTCGCTGCCGAGGGACCGCGATAATGACATCAGTCAGATGCAGCTCACGGAAGGGAACTATTCGGTGGCTTTTGGATTGATGATCAAGAGGTACAACAATCCTCGCCTCGTTTTTGTCCACCACATTAATGCCCTCTACGCGTTGCCTAGGCTACAGAAGGACAACACAGAAATAATACGGTCGATGTTAAGCACGGTCAATGTTTATCTGGCTGCATTCCGCCGCGTTCAAGCCTTGGACGGGGAATCGCATCACTGGCTGGCACACTACGTAGCATCGAGTCTACCAAAGGAGACCCACTACGCTTGGGAGCACCATCAAGGAAGTTCAATCCTACAAAGAGTTGGAGTCAGTTTTGAACGATCGGCTGGTTGTAATGGATACGATTGAGAACCGAGGCTCGTCGTTAAACTCCGCTGCTGGCCCAGGATGTTCAGACCATACCAAACGAGTGCGAGTGCACAGGAGCACGCTAGCCGCCCTAGCGGCGCCTAGTACCACTGCGGCGGCGACCATATCCTGCGTCGTTGCTCAACGTTTTTGGCCTTAGACTGCTACCACCGACATGGTAAGCAGGGCTAAATTATGCTTCAATCGTCTAAGTAAGGCACATGCCCTTTCGCGCTGCACGAGTAATAAAGGCTGTCAAGTTTGTGGGCAGCGTCATCACACATTGTTGCATTTCCCTGTTTTGGCTCATAGCCAGTCGCCGAGCGGGGTGCCGCCGCGTCATGTGTCGCCGACTCCTAGTGCACCTGCAGACAGGGTTTGCTCTACAGCGCAGGCAGCCAACGACAGACCAGAACCCCGGCGCATCTTACGGATGCTATTCAGCAACGTCATCGGATCCGTCTTCGAGAAATGTCCTTCTCGCCACTGCTCGTATCACCGTGCGGAACCCGGTCAACGGACTGCACGCTGTCATAAACGCCCTGGTCGACCCAGGATCGAAGGCAACCATTGTCTCGGAGCACGTGGTACAGTCCTTGCATCTGAAACGATCTAGCACCCGAACATCTATTTTTGGGATGGGTCTTGGGGGCGGTCGTCGGTGCAAGTATACTGCAAATTTTGAAATCCGTAGTAATGTTAACCCTGACTTTTCTGTAGACGTTGATACCGCGTGTGTCCTCAATTCGGCTACTTCCTGTCTTCCTTGTCGCAGCTTCATGCCTCAGCGTTGGGACCATATACGAGGGCTTCCGCTGGCGTATCCGAACTTCTCACGATCGAAGCGAGTCGACCTCATCTTGGGTGTGGACCTGTTGGCGCAAATCATGTTGCCGGACACCAGGATCGGGCTGCCCGGCGAGCCTATAGCTCAGAACACTCACCTTGGGTGGATCCTATCTGGTTTGGCGGACGGAGTGCGGGAAGCAAACTAGGTTCGGTGTCATCGGGTGCTCTTGGACACCGAGGCATTGCTCAAGCGTTTCTGCGAGGTGGAGGCCGTTCCGGACCGTTCTTTAACATCGGAGGTGGACATCTGGTGCGAAGCCTTCTTTCAGAAGACACATATTCGTCGATCGGAAGGAAGATCGTGGGAAGATCGCATCAGATGGCGCTGAATAAATTTTTGCAGTTGGAACGGCGTCTGTCGAGCAGTCCGTACCGGTGAAGCAAATATGTCGAGGAGATCGAGGTGTACTTTGCCCTCAAGCAGATAGCGCCGGCGGTGGGCAGTGAAAGCAGTTTGCTGATGCGTACTTCTACGGGAAGGCATGTGGCTTCCTGCGTGCTGCCGCATCATGCGGTCTTTAAGAAGGAGCACGTCATACTGAATTGGCGGAAATATCGTTTCGTTTTTGCAGCGGATATCCAGAAGATGTATCGTTGTATAGATGTTCATCCGGAAGACGCCCAATACCAGCGGATTTTATGGCGGGCGGCGGATGGGTCCATCAGCGTTTTCGCGTTGTCAACGTTAACCTTTGGTACGGCGTCTGCACCATTCACGGTCATCAGGGTCAACCAGCAGTTGGCGAAGGACGAGCGCCGTTCGTTTCCCAAGGCGGAAGAGGTGTTGATGAGCAAAATATATGTGGATGACATTCTTTCCGGAGGTCACACGTTGGAGGAAGCAAAGGATAAGCGGACACAAGTATCGGGGGCGATAAAATCCGCGTGCATGGAGTTGCGGAAATGGTCTAGCAACGAGTCCAGTCTCTTGCTCTCGATTCCTGCGGAACAGCAGTGCAGCCGGACTCCTTTGAACTGGGACACTACGGATCCTATCAAGGCGTTAGGGGTGTATTGGCTCCAGAATAAGGACTGTTTTAAATTTCAAGTCAATTTTGAGATTCCAGCTAGGTTTACCAAACGGATGATTCTATAGAGCATAGCTATGCTGTTTGATCCACTGGGTCTCATCGCACCAGTCATCATCGTGGGAAAGCTGATCTTAAAGGAGGTAACCATGGCAAAGAAAGTACATGCGGATGGCACTCAGTCGGCGCTGGAGTGGGACGACGAGGTTCCGGACGCCCTCGTAGAACGGTGGCGAACATTTCGGGACGGGTTGATGAGGATCGACGACATAAGCATAGACCGATGGATTCATTATTCCCCTGGATGTATAGTGTCAGCTCACCTAAGCTCGAGCTACCTAAGGCTCGAGTGCGAGGACGGAGCATGCTATAGCTCCGAAGTCCCTTGACTAAAATGGCTTAATTCGGCTAAATGGCTAAGCGACCTACCCATCGAATCGTTCTACTGGACGGATGCCACAATCCTTTTACACTGGCTGTACGGAGACATTACTAGGTGAAACACGTTCGTGGCCAACAGGGTCGCGTTCATTCTGGATCATTCTTCGCCCTCGCAATGGAGGCATGTGGGCACGGCTGAGATTCCAGCGGTCTGTGCGACAAGAGGACTGTCTCCGGGTGAATTGAAGGGCTTTGGCCTAAGGTGGCGAGGCCTTGAGTGACTTACACGCAGTCCGAGTGACTGGCCTTCTATGGAGTTCGAGCAGGTCGACACCAACGATGCCGCACTAGAGGCAAAGGCAGCCAAAGTACGAGTTCACCACGCTTCCACGCTTCCGTCGTTCGTTGGCAGATTTTCTACTTTTAGTTGGGCTGTACGAGTCACGGCCTATGCGTTGCGGCTCAGGCACAATGCTGTCGGCAAGGGGGAGAGGCGCATCGGCCCCCTAGCCATTGAAGAGCTTGACTTTGCTTTAGGGGCTATAGTGCGCTTCGTGCAGCGGAAATCGTTCCCAATAGATTTGGCTGCAGTAAGAGAGAGTAAACGGCTACCTGCGCGAAGTAAGCTCTTGAGCTTGTCACCGATCTTGTCGGAAGGCATCCTGCGAGTGAAGGGGCGACTACGGCATTCTAACTTACCATATCAGCGCCGACATCCGATAGTACTCCCAAGTTCCCATCATTTCACTGAGCTGGTAATTCGGCACTCGCATGTTTTGACTCTGCACGGAGGTGCGCTGCTGACGTTAGCGCATACCCGCCAGCGGTTCTGGATAGTGACAGGAAGGCAGGCAGTTTGAAGAGTTGTGCGGAAATGTGTCCAGTGTTTCCGGGCACAGCCCTCCGCTTCGGCTCAGCTCATGGGAGACTTGCCGCTTCATCGAGTGAACCCCCTAGTCGTCCATTCATTGCAACGGGAGTTGACTGCACAGGCGCTATTGAGCTCAAGGCAGCACGGTTGCGAGGCACCAGCTTATACAAGGTGTACATCGCCGTTTTCATTTGGCTTGCAACAAAGGCAGTGCATTAGAAAGCGGTGGCAAGCATTTTCTGCTGGCGCTGGACAGATTCACCGGGAGGAGAGGGATGGTTCAGCACCTCTACAGTGACAATGTAATGAAGAAGTTCTACTGTAAGCTTCAAGAAGATTACGATCACCTTATAGCCCCCAAGCTCGCGTCACAACGGACAACGTGGCACTTCAATCCTCCGCAGTCGCCCAATTTCGGCGGGCTGTGGGAGGCTAACGTGAAGTCGGTGAAACATCCCCTATTAGGAGTTGACTACGGTACTTATAAGCATAGAAGCATGTCTCAACTCGCGGCCGCTTTGTCCTCTCACAGCGGACGCAGACGACATAGAGGTGCTCCCGCCGGCTCATTTCTTGATTGCTGACTCGCTGCATGCTCCTCCTGAGTTACGCCCACAATCTAGGTCCTTCGCGGAGCAGTTCCTGATCCAGCAGGATATGGTACGTCATTTCTGGAAGGCTTGGAGTCGGGACTGGCTAGCGCATCTACAGCAGAGGCCCAAGTGTTGCCGCGAGGGTGAAGGACTCCAGCTTGGCGACCTCGTCATCATCAAGGACGACCGTTTTCCGCCGTCGCAATGGCTACTGGGGCGCGTCGTCGAGCTTAAAACCAAGCAAGGCCGGTTGAAGCGTTCGGTGTCGAAGCTCTGTCCACTGCCGATCCGATCATAAGCGCCGTCACATACACACCTCAATTATAATTAACTCGCCTCTTGCGCACACTTCTTGTTTACTTTCCCATACTAGATTCTACCCCACAACCAGGATGGACCGGACAAGCGAAGGTTTCTCATGCTAGGTCTAGCATTGGCGGGCGGCATGTTAAGTTTGCTGCTTGTCCCAGTGTGCTGGAAGCTGGGAGCGCCGCGGGACGTCATTTACATATGTGCATAAATTAATAAACGTGAATTCTGTGAATTTATCTATTAGTGTTTTGCATTGCCCGGGAACCCCACACAAGAGGTTAAGCAGATGACGAAAGCCTTAGAAGGAGAATACATATCAGACGGACTATCACTAGAATTGGCAAGGAATTATTCCACTCAGCATGCCGTCAAGGCAATGACTAAGAACTGCGCAATTGATAAGGCAAAACTTATCATGCAGGCTGGCACCTTCAACACAATGAATGATGCCAAATCCAAGTTCGTCAACAGTTGCACGGAAGCAACTGGACAACCTAATACTGTCCTTTATTTCAAAAATTATTCACAGCGTGGTGGAAACAGCGGACGTGGAAACTTTAGAGAAAACTATAGTAGTCGTAATAATAATTACAACAACTACAACAGTTCCAACTATAACAGTAATGGACGAGGCCAATATAGAGAAAACTCAAGAGGTCGTGGCAACTCGAATCGAGGCCACAATAACAATAATACAAGCAATTCTGTGAGAATTGCCCAGAATAATTCGGGAAACTCTCACCCTTCAGATACTCAACAGTAAACCACAATGTTCACACCATCAATTTTAGTCTTAATATATTTGTAAACTTTACGAATACAGAATCCAACAGAAAACATGTATTCTTAATTGACACTGGTGCACACATATCAATTTTAAAAGAAAATTCTGATATCCTTTGTGATATTCAGAAAGATAATAAAATAAACATTCAAGGCATAGGCCAAGAGCTAATTCAATCAAAAGGCTTAACTTCGCTCGAGATACAGAGAGGTAAATATATAATTTCACACGATTTTCATATAGTAGATGTGCATTACGCAATACCATGTGATGGAATAATAGACATTGATTTCATAAAGAAATTCAATTGTCAACTAGACTTCAATCATAATGAAAATTGGTTTATCCTAAGACCAAATAATTTGAATTTTCCAATTAATGTTCCTATAACATACAGTTCTGGTAATAATTCCATAATTCTACCAGCAAGATCTCAAGTGGTCCGTGAGATTCATCTATCATCAGATGAAGAAAGTATACTAATAGCTAATCAGGAAATTTAACATGGCATTTATGTTGCGAACACAGTCGCAACAACCAAAAATGCATTTGTCCGATTACTGAATACAACCAGTACTGACCAAATAGTAAATATTCACAGTTTAAAATATGAACCACTTTCGAACTATGACATAGTTCAAAACAATCCAGAAAATAGAGAAGAAACTGTCTTATCTCAATTATCCAAAAATTTTCCACCCCAGTTCAACCAAAAATTAACTGATTTATGCACACAGTACCGTGATATATTCGGACTCGAAACCGAATCAATAACTACAAACAATTTCTACAAGCAAAAGCTAAGGTTGAAGGATGAAGAACCGGTTTACATAAAAAATAAAAGGAGTCCACATAGTCAAAAGGATGAAATTAACATACAGGTACAAAAACTAATAGACATTAAAATAGTAGAACCGTCTGTATCAGCCTATAATAGCCCACTGCTATTAGTACCGAAGAAATCACTCCCCGGATCTGATACGAAAAAATGGCGATTAGTAATTGACTATCGTCAGATTAATAAAAAACTGTTGTCGGATAAATTCCCGCTACCTAGAATTGATGATATTTTGGATCAACTAGGAAGAGCGAAATATTTCTCATGTCTGGCTTTAATCAAATTGAACTTGAAAAAAGTTCACGAGATATAACGTCATTTTCAACGAGCAATCGCAATCGCTCGCATCGTTTCACACGATTACCTTTCGGTTTAAACATAGCGCCAAATTCATTCAGAGGATGATGACTATTGCATTCTCTGGACAAGAACCTTCACAAGCATTCCTTTATATGGATGACTTAATAGTTATAGGTTGTTCCGAAAAACACATGCTTAAAAACTTAATGGCTGTTTTTGAGAAATTTAGGGAATACAACCTTAAGTTACATCCTGAAAAATGCTAATTTTTCAAGCATGAAGTCACTTTTCTGGGACATAAATGCACTGATAAAGGAATCTTGCCAGATGACAAAAAATACGACGTCATCAAGAATTACGCAGTCCCTCATGATGCGGACAGCGCTAGAGGATTCGTGGCATTTTGCAATTATTAACGACGTTTCATACAAAATTTTGCCGAATATTCTCGTCTTATAACAAGATTATGTAAAAAAGATGTTAAATCCGAATGGACAATTGATTGCCAGAATGCATTCGAACACCTTAAATCGGCATTCATAAATCCGAATTTATTACAATACCCAGATTTCAGCAAAGAGTTTTGCATAATAACGGATGCAAGTAATCAAGCATGTGGAGCGGTTTTAACTCAAAGCTTCCAGTTGCTTATGCATCAAGATCGTTTACTAAGGGCGAAAGTAATAAAAGTACAACAGAACAAGAATTGACAGCAATTCATTGGGCAATAACTTATTTCAGACCATATGTTTATGGTAGACATTTCACTGTCAAGACTGATCATAGACCTTTAACTTACCTGTTTTCAATGATTAATCCAAGCTCTAAGCTAACGCGCATGCGACTTGAGCTGGAAGAATATAATTTCACTGTGGAATATCTGAAGGGAAACAAAAACTTTGTAGCTGATGCGTTATCAAGAATAACCATCAAAGATCTACAAAATATAACTGGAAATATCTATATAGTCACTACAAGATATCAAAATAGACAGAAAATCCGCGCGGAAAATAAAGAAATATAATTGCCTAAGCAAACTATTGAAAAAGCTTCTAAGCCCAACGTATACGACGTCATAAACAATGACGAAGTAAGTAAAGTAGTGACATTGCATGTAAAAGATATGTTATGTTTATTTAAACATAGCAGGAAAATTACAGCAAAATATGATGTTAGCGATTTATATACCAATGGAACTCTAGACTTAGGTCAATTTTTCCAAAGGCTTGAACTGCAAGCCGGTATAAATAAAATCAGCCAACTCAAAGTGGTACCGTGAGAAAATATCTTTAGCATACTTCAATAGATAATTTCAAATTAATGGGCAATAATATATTTAAAACATTAAGAGTAGCTCTACTCAACCCAGTGACCCAAATAAAAAGTCTAAAAGACAAAGAAGCTATTCTGTCTAAATTTCATGATGATCCAATTCAAGGAGGTCACACTGGCATATTAAAAATATTGTCCAAAGTCAGAAGACACTATTACTTGAGAGGTATGTCTAAAGATATAACTGAGTACGTAAGAAAATATCATAAATGTCAGAAGTCAAAAATTACATCCCATACAAAGACTCCTTTAACAATAACCGATACACCAATAAACGCTTTCGACAGAGTAATAGTGGACACTGTTGGTCCACTACCAAAATCAGAAAATGGCAATGAATATGTAGTCACGTTAATATGTGATTTAACAAAATATCTAGTTGCCATATCAGTTGCAAATAAAAACGCAAATACCGCCGCTAAAGCAATTTTCGAATCATTTATTCTGAAGTACGGTCCAATGAAGACGTTCATTACGTACATGGGAACAGAATACAAAAATTCAATTATAAATGAGTTGTGCAAATATTTGAAAATTGAAAACATAACATCTACAGCATACCACCACCAGACAGTTGGAACAATAGAAAGAAGTCATAGAACTTTTAATGAGTATATACGATCTTACATATCGGTTGATAAAACTGATTGGGACGTATGGCTTTAATATTTTGTCTTTTGTTTCAACACGACCCCCTCTATGGCACATACTTATTGTCCATATGATCTAGTATTTGGTAAAACAATTAAATTAGCGAAACACTTTAATGGCATATTTAGCGTAGAAACAATATATAATATAGACGACTTTGCTAAGTAGAGTAAATATAAATTAGAGGTAGCTTATAAAAGATCTAGAGTTACGTTAGAAGCAAATAAGAATAGAAATAAACTACTATATGATCAGAAAGAAATAGATATAGATATGTATATCAGTAGGTGATCAAGTTTTACTAAAAAACGAGACCGGTCATAAGTTAGATCCTAAATACACAGGTCCGTATAAAGTAACGGAAATAAGAGATAGAGATAACATAGTAATGGGAGGGGGATATTGTATGCACTAATATTGAATACCCATTGTACCGAGTTCTTAAAGGGTACGCACTGTAACACTTTGTTGCAGTGTTTACATAATTCATGGTCCCGATCATAAACCCCAAGTGGCCGAAATATGAACCGATCGCTATGACTTAGGCCATATGCTATCGTCGGCATAATTGCATGAACCGCATGTGCATAACCCTCACGCTTCTCACATAAGAGGTCATATGTTTATATACATAAGTACATAGATAGCCGTCTCTCTGCCGCCGCCTGCGAGCAGCGCAGCAACGATACTTAGCCTTAATTAGACTTAAAAGAATATTGTAAAGACACAATCAATTCAAGCCTGGGAGCGGCACCACTGCTGCTCCATTAAATAAAGAATAAACCAAGTACAACAAATTTGTTATATTTTTCATGGTGATCCTGCCATTTCATTTTAATTTCCTTTTTGTTTTTCATTTCTTCTCAGTAACTGCTCCGGATTTAGCTGTCGTGCACCGATTCGCAAGATGCCCAAGTTGTTCACACTGGCAACAGGTCACATTCTGCAAATCGCGATGCTGTTTATTCTCCGATTCAGACCACTTTAATTTACACTCCGACATTTTATGTCCTGGTTTCTTGCATAAGTGGCACACAATTTTGATTCGCTTTTAGTCACCGCTATTACCATCAGTACTTTCAGCACTCCGCTTTTTGTCAAATGTAAATGCTTTCAGTTCCATCTGGAGTTGACTTCTGGTTTATACTTTAGACGAAAACACAAAACGCTGCAAACGGTTGTCAAAATTGGCCATGTGCGCAAAGACCGTGGATACAGCTATTTCTTCGGTGTTCATATTACGCCATTTTGTGGTCAATGACGTCACCATACGGCTTGCGTACGCTCATTGTGGGCTGGACGGGTGTTCAGCAGATTCAAGAACGTAGCTGCCGGCGTTTCCTTAATCTCGAGGCGCTGTATAAATAGTTCTTTAAACTGTTCCCCATTAATCCCGGGTTAGCATATCTGTGCAAACCACGCTGAACACTGCCCTGCATGCAACTACTCAACAACATGATAAGTGGTTAAATTTTGGCAAAACCACGTGATTTTGTGGACGCACAGACGCTTTCTACGAAATTTCAATTTTGTAGTTCCATAATAGTACGCCACTGATCTTCAGAAAATGCAGTAGTTGGTACTGATCCCACTTCTGATTTTAGATTAGGATTATGGTTTTCCATATTAAAATACGTAGATTGTTTATGGCGAATAGACTTGATCACACCACTGCCAACTTGAGACTCCTCGCCAGCATTCTAGAATACCGAAAAATGCTCTCCAGAAAATGCTGCAACGAACATACTTGTATCTCTGTCTCTCGCAGTGGCTCAAGCTTACACGCACAACAATCTTAGTGCGTATCTCTCTCTCAAACCTCTATCCTGACGCAACATCTCTCTCTCATATTCGCATCGAACTATCCTGACCATCTGGCGAATAGATGGAACAAAGCGTACTAACAAACAACCGTTAAAGTGCAAATACGAGAATTGTCACTTGGTACATTCTTTTACACTGACCATCATAATTTAAGATCCGACATATGCTTTCGTTTGACCTTGTATTAAATTTTTAGTGAATATCTATAACTTTTCTCTAAAAATTTCAAATTTTTAAAATTATTTTGCAAATTATTTAGAAATTTTGGCTATAAGGCAGTGACATCACTATCAGTTATTAAATATGCTTTTCATGACAAAAGCTAGCGCATTGTCAATATCTGGTAGAAAACTATTTTTAAATCGGATAACAGGTAGGAGGAAGCGTTTCCGACCCTATAAACTATTTATATTCTTCGATCAGTCGGTTAAGCCATGTCCGTCTGTGTGTCTGTCTGTCCGGCTGTCCGTATAAACGGACACATCTCAGGAGAGAGATACAGATTGAACAAACAGATTCTTGAGATCCCTACGCAGTGCGAGCATCCTGCTACGCCCACTCTTACTCCCATAAATCACAAAAAACTAAAATCTCTGAAATCTAAGAAAGTATTAGTGCAATAATTTAGGATTAAATATGTATAATCTTGTTATGACAGCTCATCCTAAAATGAAACCACTATCTGACCACAGTCACTCTTATGCCTACAGAGCTCGAAAGACGGTTTTAGCGTTTTGTAGAAACGGTAACTATAAGTGAAAGAATGTTTGGATTAAGCATGTAGTTTCCAATGATGCCCCCAATGTGTATTATTTTTTCACCATCTGCCCACGCTCACTCTAATGCCCACAAAATGGGAAGAGCCAAAAACTTTTAAATCGTAACTAAAAACCTAGGGAATTCTGATTATACCTACATATTCTTGGGATTACACAGCAGCGTGGTATTTTCATGCAGCCGCGCATACAAACCGCGGAAAACTGAAGGGTCCATAATATTAAAATGTATGTCTTCCATTGTCGCGCTGCTGATAGCAGCGGTTCTGGATATTTAGGCTAACGTGTTGCTAACATCGCCACGGCGATGGGAAGGGGTAGCGGTAGCTATTGCTGAGGCAGCAGCGGGCGGTCACTGCTCTTCCATTCTCACGCTACTGCCGTTGCAACTCTGCCGTTGATGTCTGCTGTGTCTCTGCTGGTCGTCGGGCTGGCTGAGTGGGGTGATGAGGAAAGTCGCGGTGTCTGGTATCTGGGTCGAGAGGCGGTGAAAGGAAGGGGGCGCTTGACCGTTGTTAACTTATATGTATGTATTATATGGGAAAAGACGTGACTGCCAGTAAATAAGCAATACACTTACATATACATATGTATATGGTTCTACTAACAGGTGGCTTCAGTAAAACATTATTATACCCGATACTCGTAAAATAAAGGGTATACTAGATTAGTTGAAAAGTATGTAAAAGGTAGAATGATGCGTTTTCGTCCATATAAATATATATATATATAAATTTTTGATCCGGATCAACAGCCGAGTCCATTAAGTCATATCCTTCTGACCGTCTGTCCGTCAGATCGTATGAACGCTGAGATTTCAGGATTTATAATAGATATAAAGATGGGGTTACGTATGCAGATTCTTGAGATACCTACACAAATCACGAAAAACTAAAATAGCTGAAATCTCAGAAACTAATAGAGTCAGAAAGTTAGGAGACGGTAGAAATGCTAATATCTCGGTAACTATACCGAGAGAGATTTCTACTAGAGATAGAATGTTGCGATTAAGCATATAGTTTCCAAAGCCTATTATTTTTCCCGCACGGTAGGAACGGAAGCCGCATTCTCTAAAAGCCCTCAGATATCGGTAACCAAAAGGAAAGGAAAACTAGAAACTAGCGATTCAGCATGTGGTGCCACCACATATTACATTTCCGTATCTAGCCACGTCTGAGAATTTATAAGAGTGAACGTCTCGAAGATCACATAGCTTCATTTGGCCAATGCCGGAGACCATTAAGGTTAGATTGACCTAGGTATCCGCATAACGGTGCATCCCGCCAGTCCACTGCATACATAGGGGCAGCGGTTGACTCGTCGTCGATAAATACCATTCGCATACAAAGTCACTGGCAATACCTTAAATATTGAATAAATATTTCTTGTCGGGGTCCTGGCTTGGACAGGATCCCTGCTGCCTGGATGTAACAGAAAATGATGACGTTCTGGGAAGCCGTCTATCCCGCAAAGATTGGTAAGGCCGCGCCTGTCCGCTGTCTAGATCGCGGGTTGTCATCCCCAGGAATGCAGGACACTTCTGCAAGGTTCTGCATTACGTGAGCACAGTCGGCATGCTTGGCGAACAGTGTATTTATGTACCGTGCCGATGAGCTCGAAACCATCATGCGGCTCGCTCCTTCTGCCATCTGGGATAGCAGAAAATTATATTTACTGCCAAATTACAAGCACTTAGATAAGCTTTGTGCGTACCCCAAAATGTCTGCGCCGGGTTATTCAAGTAATGCTCAAACTTTCATCAAACGTTTTGCAGCTCCACTTATTATCTGCGTATTCTGCATGCTGCATTAGAATTTTAATTTAATTGGGATAGTCTGCCATCCCCACTGGTAGGAAAGATCCAGGGGGCTAGCGTGAGTTCTCTGCATAACACCGTTTCTTCCTCACAGGAATCGTCGCCAATTGTTTCCGTACCAGATTTCTGGTACCGTGTACTGGATGCCGTAAGCATCTTCGCTGCGAGGCCAGTCTCCGAGACCCCGTCCCATGGGAGCTTACACAGGAGTGCCCTCTGACTCTATAGGAACTGTTGGGGAGTTAGGAACATCCGAGAGCCAGGTTAATGCTATGTCTCACAAATTAGGTTCCCTCCGCACTCGCAACATATTTTCTTCATCCGATTGGCCAAAACATTTTGTCATGCAAAGACTTTGTCTGGTAAAAGACTATTATAGCCTTTGTGACCGGGTGCCCGTTTGGAAGTAAAACGGGATGCCTAGCGTTGTAGTCCAGGCTGGAATTTTGTAACCGAACACCAAAAGGCCATCGTATCCAATCCTGGAGTTCAGAGACATCAATTGGCTCACTTTTGATAGAGGCCTGTTAGTGCTAAGAGCGGCTCCCCCCAGCATAAGGGCAGAGCTAAATTCCTGATACTAGAAATATTTTTTAAATTTGTTTTTGGTTAAAATCTTTGCCATAACAGCAAAAAATCTAGAAGACCTGTCATTATCATTCGTTTAGTTTTATCAAAATATATAATAGCCAAAGGCATTTAAAATTGATCAATTTTGTTACTGCTGCTTCAAAAAACCCCTGTTCATAATAATTAGGTTGAAATTGTTCGTATTGCACGTCTTTAAATCTCAATTCGTCAATAGACATTTCGTTTACTTACTATCAGATGGTCTTAGTCATTTGGTAACTGGAAAGTTACTGATCTGTATTTGCTTAGTCGTTTTTCGAATTTTTCCGAAGACTTCAGGCAAACAAATTTTGATGTACCACTCAGAACCGACCGTCCGAAGAAACAGGTGACCATTTGCTTCGAAATGCTTCTTCTACGAACAACTTTCGTAGGATTTGGCTCGTCTCCAAAGAGCTGTTTTGTTTCGGGCTCATAAGCATAGATTCATGATTCGTCACCTGTAACGATCTTATAAATGTCTTTTGAAGCACCGTGAATGTATTTTTTCTAAATTTATTTGCACCAATCCACAAGAGCATTTCTTGGAGCAATTGCGGGATCCAACAAGAACAAACCTTTTTTAATACCAGGTATTCATGGATTCTGGTGGAAAAAATTCCCAAGGTTGCATTCATCACACGATATGTCACAAGACAATCTTGAATTATCAGTTCACGCAAGGTATCAAGGTATCTCTGGCATAACAACTGTTTTTGGACGACCTTCGCTACATTCGTCTTTAAGCGAGCATCAGCCACGATAGTATTCAGTAAACCAGTTTATTACAGTGCAAAAGGATGGGTATTCATCGCCATACAAATAATTAAGTTTATCGATGCACTCTTGTCGTGATAATCCACGTCGAAAATTGTCAATAAAGATTGCTTGAAAGTGTTAACCACTTAATTTGATTTTTCTTTCGTGGTAAGTTTTTCATTAATCGTCTATCGATATCAGGCATGGTCATACATGACAATGTTTTATGAAGCTTTTATCGTTAAATGTCCAAACTTTTTGTGGGAAATAGCCAATTTTTCCTAATATGGCTTTAAGTGACCTAGGACTGAAATATAAGTTGCAACCTGCATTAGGACAAAAACTATAAATGGCTTGGAATGGCCATATGCCCGTGGACACGCAGCTTAATACTTCAAAAGAACAAGATGTAATATTATGGATGCCACAGTTTTCCGCGGCTTGTGGGCGTTAGAGTGGGAGTGGCCGAATGAAAATTTGTGTCGAGTTGCTGTGGTATCTTTAAAATACGTATTCCTAAGCCTACATTTTTGCACTTTTGGTTTTCCGGGTTTTGTAGGCATTAGGGTGGGCTTGGGATGGGAAAAAATAATTCGCATTTGGGGCTTCAAAAAATTCTACATAGCTATTCCGAACTTTCTATCACTTGTAATTACCGAGATATCAGAAATTGATGTTTCACATAATTTCCTGTATTGTCGCGGGACGGATTAGGGCTATCGATAGCTAGTCAAGTTTAAAATTAAGCGCCGCTAGAGATCTGTATTTGTGTGAAAGAACTTGAGGATCGTGTAATTCGGTCACTCTAAGCGGGCCATTGATCAGCTTAAGCTGAGGACAAGCAAAGGCCGCCAGGCGTCCTGTTGGAATCAGGCCATTGGGCAAACGGGCACCCTGTCACAACAACAACTGTGAGCTATTCTCCATTTTGTGCTACCGAAACGGAACAGCGTGAACTAAAACTAACTAAATTAACGAAATGGTTAATATTCCTGTGCGCGTTCACGAAGGCAACGACTGCTTATTAGCGCACAGAATTGGAGAATGACCAGAGGCTAGTGAAAGCCTTGAAGGGCGAGGCCGGAGTCGCTGCTCATCCACTCCAAAAATGTGCACGCTGTTATGGAGCAACTATAATTTCTCTATTTACGTCCAGAGCTACTGATCCGTAGCCAACTGGAGAGTGTGTGATGTGCATCCAATTCAGGAGGCAAACATTGTAAGGATCGTGCCGTTCGTTGTCAACCACGGTCAGAAGCCAGCACTTATGGATCCCAACCCTAATAGAGGAGCTGGTTACCAAGTTGCCGATGACCAAAAGGTGAGACTGGGCGAAGCACACGGCTACGATACAGTCGGCTCCATGAATTAGCCAAACTGGTGTGCACTGTCACGGACGTCTGAACCAAGGAGCACCCGAGGCGAAGGATTCTGCCCGAAGCGTTGGAGGGGCGTTACGCAAGCCACCCCAGACGTTTCCCAATGTGTGAGGGATAACACGAGATTAATAATTGCAAGAAATTCAACCACGCTTCTGCAACGACGCGGATCTAGTCCATTAGAAAGTTGAGGTTGTATTTTACGTGTTTGGAGTATGAACATATGGCCCAGTTCTCCAAGAAGGACCAAATGAGGAATCACCACCTACTCCATGAATCAGCTGGACATCCCAGTCAGCCGCGTGTCGCAGATTGAGGCCGCACGAGGTATCACAGTTAAGACCGAGAGCTGTACAGAAAATGCAGCAGATGAATGCCACAGTCGAGTCGACCACTGAATGAGCAGTGGCTTGGCGGAAAATCTGCCAAAAACGCATGAGAATGGTAAGAAAAAGCCAAGAACGTGTACGGCGTAGCCATTTTCAATCTTCCGATGCAGAGCGTGCGTCAGGAAGATGTCAAGGCAGTGAAACGAAATGCGCGCCTGCCTTGAAGCCGAACTACAGCGCGACACCAAGGATCCTAATTGGACTGAATCATCATCATTTATGGACCGGTGAAAAGAAAGGAGAGCTCACGGCTTCAGAGATCGTGCCTTCTAGTCGAGGCACAGGATAATCTTCTGGAGAAGCGATAATTTCGATATTGACAATTTCGGAGTTAAGCCGGCACAGTCAGTCGCCTGGCGCCGTCAGTCGGAGATGGCCCTGAGTATCCTGGAGAAGACGACTAAGCGAGTAGGCCGACGATATCAGACTGGGCTGCTATGGAGAGCCGACAAGGTGAGACAGAGAGCTACAGTAAGGCACTCAAGAGACTCGTCAACATCGAACGAAATATCAGGCGCGATGTGAAGTTCGCGCTAGCGTACAATGGAATAATGGCTGATTATTTAAAGAAAGGTTATTCACGACGACTAGTCTGGGACTAGTTTGGGTCCCTGCCGCACTTCGGGGTGGGAAACCATAACAAGCCTGCAAAAATCCGGCTGGTCTTTTACGCGGCTGCTAAGGTGAACGGCGTGTCATTATATTCAGCTCTAATTAAAGGCCCACAGCGCTACAAGCCTCTTCCGGCAGGGCTCTTCCATTTTCTGAAAGGAGCTGTTTGTGCAGACATCAAGGAGATGTTAGGATACAGCACATATGCGTATGTGCCCAGATGCGACCAGAGGTTCCTGTAGAGGAACGAAGACGATCCTCGGAAACCCGACTTATACGAGATGCACGTGATTAGGTTCGTAGCGGCATGCTCACCATGCTCAGCGGATTATGTGAAGACCGTGAATGCCTTAAAGTATTACTATATGATGACCGCCAAATTATTGATGAGAGAGATTTGGCGGAGAGGAGTCAGCCAATAGCAGGCGAGTTAGCAGCAACTTTTGAGAACTGGCGGCAAGGAATGAGCAAAATTGAGGAGTTCCAATGTCCACGCCATTTCTTCATTGATGGACGAGTACGAACGCTACAGCTGCACACCTTCGTGGATTCCAGCCAGTTGGCATTCGCAGCAGCGGCCTATTAGAGGGCCTCATACGAAAACGGAGACGAGCAGGTGCATTTTGTTCAAAGACGAAGTGCGCTCCGATGAGTTTATGTTAATCCCGCGACTGGAACATCAAGCAGCAGTATTGGGCATGAGATTTATGGACAGTGTCAGGCAGGAGCATGATAAGGCGATCAGCGGCTGCGTATTATGGACAAACTTTAAGACAGTGCTGCACTGGATAAGCATAACTCGCCGGAGATACGAGCAGTTCGTCGGAAAACGGCTGGCAAAAATTCTAGAATCCACGAAGGCATCCCAATGAACATGGATTCCGTCTGCCAAAATCGTGGCAGATGATGCGACAAGGCTGCGCAAGGGAGTTGACCTGAGCATTGGTTCGCGGTCGCTAAGCGGTCCCTCATTTCTACGAGGCCCAGAAGAGGGCTGGCCGAGTACAAGTGATGAATGGGTTCCCCGACGCCAGAAGAAGATGAGATGAGATGTGAGTTTGCCCTGGTTGTGGTGAGCTTTATATCCTTACAGAGAATTTTCTAGCTACATCTGATTGGTGATCAGCACCGCATGGGTGCTCAGATTTATTAGACGATGCCGTGGACTACGTTGCAATCGAGAATCGTTTGCTGAGGACAGCCTAGGAAAGGCCGTCCAGGGTAACCGACTGTACGAGTAGTCCCCATACTTCGACGATGACGGAGTAATGCTAGCCTGCGGAAGGATCGACGACGCGTCGTGCGCGTAGCCTCACACAACGACGAGGCGTCGTGCGCGTAGGCCGATCTTACTGTCTCATGAGGAGCCACTGGCGGAGATGATTGTACGACATCACTACGAAATGATGTGCCTCCAAAGCACGGAGGCAACTATCGAAGCAATGCGGCAGAAGTTCTGGATAACGAGCCTACGGAGACATAGTCAACTCTCGTCCGCTTATTTATCTAGGAGGGTCCACTGACACCCTACGATTTGCTGAAGGGAGCGCCCGATATCACGGATCTTTCCAAGGATGACGGAGGAGAGTCTGAGAGATGCGCTACCAGGAAGCAGTGGTGCATAGCAATAATGAAGTGGGCTCGATTCTGTAAGAGATGGTGCCTCGTCAAGCGGCGGTGCGGACTAACGATAGGGCCAAGACGACGATGCGTCCCACTTCGAAGCTTGCTGTCCTGTATGTGGTGGGGATGTCACGGAATAGATTAATAGATTAAATTTACCGCCGCTGTGTGAGAATTTTAGGATCGTATTAGTCGGTCCCCCTAAACGAGGCAATGACGAGCTTAAATTAGGTGCGCCAAATTACACCGATTTGCGCCGTAAGCGAAGGGATTGTAATTAGTTACGTTATCATAAGTTAATATTCTAGAATAGAACACATGGCATCACGTCACACACGATGTTGTTATTGAATATGGCATTTCCCGTGATCGGTCGTGCGGCGTCAGGTATTTCTTACGCTAAAGCTTATTTTGTAAAATTATTTTAGAGTAAAAAAAATGGCATCACGTCACACACGATGTTGTTATTGAATATGGCATTTCCCGTGATCGGTCGAGCGGCGTCAGGTATTTCTTACGCTAAAGCTTATTTTGTAAAATTATTTTAGAGTAAAAAAAATATTTATTAGTATTTTAATATTCTGTGTTTTATTAGAAATTTACCTCTCACGAATAACCTGGTTCAAAATTTTTCAACAAATACTATCAAATTGAATGATGGTGATTCGGCTGATATGGTTACTACATTAGGACAATTACAGAACCTGATAGAACCAAAAACTAACGCGCATGCGAAACTTCTCGGCACTTTGAACAAGATTTTCTTTCAGTAGCTCCAATTATAGATTCGCATCCATAACTCCATTAATAAACAAGGGGTACCAAGAGTCTTCATAAAGGCCTATTCAGCTAGAAAGTTCGCCTACAAAATTAATAAGAGTTACAATATTGTTACTTCGCTGTTTAATAATTATTTATTAAAAGAGTTGTACATTTGGACTAGTTTTGTTTCTGTAAAAGTTTTCTTACGTTTTTTAATATTATACCTAGATTCTTAATCCAATACTTATAAAAAATACGAGTCTTATAAAGATTCGATAACAGTAATACTGAACCACAGTCTGGACGGACCTGTGATCAAACAAAGCATATTAAAGTATTTTTAATTTTCAATCCCGTGTAATATGCCCTATTAAGTTTCTGTAAATTATAAAAATCGTTACATGTCCGTTTACAGTCGATGAACATATTTATGTATGTACAGTATGCTTTATGAATTAAATGATTTGCCGTCGTATTTTGCTTAAAGTGTTTTGTTTTTATTCTGGGAATACCAACAATTAAAAGTAATGTAAGTAAATTGGTGCATATTTTATGAAATGTTTGTATATTTATGTATAAAAACATATGTTTCATATATATCAAACATATTTTTGTACATACTATACATTTATTTTTTATAAACTAATGTTTTCAGAATTTATTCTTAATTATTTTATTAAGCTGATTTAATTACATTTGTTATTCATACGAACAAATGTATCTGAATTATGAATTATAAATGTGATTATGTCCTTTTTTGTATGTTTCTATTTACATATATTTACATATATACATGTATACATACATATGTATGATTAGCGTACATACGCGTACATAAACATGAACATATTTTATACATAAATAATAGAGTCTAAAAATATTTTTACATGTACATACCCCCATGAGTTGGAAATTTATTCCTTAATATCTCGCAAAATACGTAACGTAATATCTGAAATGAAAGAATATATTCGAGAATGTATTTTAAACATAAACATAAACAAGTTTTAACTTTAATACTACATAATTTCCTTAATAACACAAAAAAGTCATTTTTTTACGCACAAAAATTATTCGTACACTTTATAAAATGTTGAAAAAACAACAATTTCAAAGATTTAAAGATTTTAATCTTTAGTGAGTCCTTCGTTGGCCTTAATGGAAGCTTGTAAACGTCGACACATGCTTTTTATAAAGTTGCTCTCCTCGTCAGCATCAATTGAATCCCATTCAGGTATTAATGCGGTTTTTAAGGATTCCTTCGAGGATATGTTGTCCTTTTCTGGAGGATATCCCATAAATGTTTAATGGGATTCAAATCTGGTGATTGTAGAGTCGGTTTTTGCTCCTTGCAGTGATATAAAAGCCACTCTTGCACTAAATACGACAAATATTTCGGTTATCTTATTTCAGTTATCTTATTGAAATACGAAAGACTCTGGATTCTGTCCAAGTTTAAGGGCACTTGGAATTAAATTTTGGCCTAAAATGTCTTTATACATAAATTTATTAATTTTATCTTCCAAAAAGACCATTCGACCCACTCCACCTGCAGCTGTACACCCATAAACCATCACATTCTGGCCAACGTGCTTAATATGTGGTTCCTTCCAGATTTTCTATGTTCTACTGCAAATTCTCCAGTGATTACGTATTTTTTTTTATAAAACTTCGCATTGTGGAAAATGACTTGACAATATTTCTACCAATTTCGGGTTAATTGCGGTTCGCTAAATACAATTTTATCATAGTTTTTCGAAAATTTAACGATAAATCTTGACCCCTACCCATTTCGTCCAATTACAGCAAAAAAAAAGCAGCGAAACTAACTAAACAACTTTGAGAATAGTACACCGAAGTTTGCTCCGAAATACAGTTCAAACAAGAGGAAACGCTATAGTCGAGTGCCGCGACTATAAGATACCCGTTACTGTTTTACAAAATTTTAAGATATTATTATGCTAGTGGAAATTCACAAGGCGCCACCTATTGTCAGAGGAAGTATGTTGAGTATGCTTATAGTGACGTCACTGCCCATGTGAGGCCTTATAACCTTTATTTCTTTATAAATAGCGAAACATTGTTCCGATTTGAAATATCTTTGGAAAATCAATAGATATTAAAAGAAATAAGTTATACAAGGTCAAACGAAGGCATTCATAATAATATAATAGAGGCCACAGTTTTCCACGGTTTGTGGGCGTCGCCGGATGCAACTTCGTGGCAAGTTCCAGAGGCACCTCTTAAATAAGTGTTCCTAAGCAAAATTTTGTAGCTCTTATAGTTTTCGAGATTTTGGCATTTTTGGTTTTTCGGGTTTTGTAGGCATTAGAGTAGGCGTGGCTTAATTGAGCATCATAAATCCAAATTTTCTATCTCTTATAGTTACCGAGATATCAGCTTTTCTAGAAAATCCGAAAACCGTCTTTTGAGCCTTGTGGGCGTATGGGTGGGTGTGGCCGGATAGCAGTACCGCTATAAGATGCGCTGGCATCTAAAGATTATACTTTCTGAATTTCAACTTTTTAGCTCCAATAGTTCCTGAGATTTCAGCTATTTTAGTTTTTGCGATTTGTGGGCGTGGCAGAATGCTGTAATAAACTTGCACTGCGTAGTTGCCTCAAGAAACTTCATGGTTAATCTCAATTTTGTATCTCTTATAGTTCCTGAGATCTCAGCGTTCATACGAACAGACAGACGGTCTTCGCTATTCATCCTAATCAAGAATATATATACTTTATAGGGTCGGAAACGCTTCCTTCTACCTGTTACATAGTTTTCAACGAATCTTGTATACCCTTTTACTCTACGAGTAACAGGTATAAAAAGAATCGCGGATTACCGTTGGATTCAGAAATAGAAGTAAAGAATAAGAAGTGTCCGAATAATTTTTGTGCGTAAAAATGACTTTTGTGTTATTAAGGAAATTACGTAGTATTAAAGTTAAAACTTGTTCATTTTATGTTTAAAATATATTCTCGAAATGTGTATCTTTCATTTGAGATATTACATTTTAATTTCCGTTACGTATTTCTCGAGATATTAGGCAATAAGCTTGCAACTCATGGGTGTACGAATAAATTATGTGCAGATTGTATGTATGTACATATATGTACAGTGGCTTGCAGCCTATTTCGTGCAGTTACCTAAAAAGAAGTTTGAGTCGTTATTCCTGCTAAACTAAAATAGATAACAAGAAAATTAAAACGCAGTTTTGTAACTGGTAATATTAACATGTTTATTAAACTAAAACGATTTTCATTATCATAAAAACCAAAAAAACCTATTTAATAAAAACAAAATTTTCAGTCTTTTCCATGCCGTAGCTTATTTCATGCAGCAGATTCTACTTAACTTATTATTTAGTACAGTATTTTAGCAGGGAATATTTACATATTTATTAAACAAACATAATCAAAAAATCAAACAAGTTATTTATTAAAAACAATATGTTTAGCCTTTTTCTCTGCCGCAACTTATTTCCTGCAGCAGATTCTACTTAACTTATTACTTGTAATTTAACAGCTAATGGAAAAAATCATGAAGAAACTAACTTTTTAGTGGATACCACTGAATTTTTTTTGCCATTCTTCCATAGGAACAGTATTCCGATTAGTTTTGGTCGAAATCTTCTTCCTTACAGGGATGTCCAATATTTCCCATAAATTATCGATCACAATTAAATCTG
The DNA here is from genome assembly GCF_018153835.1 of Drosophila eugracilis. Classification (NCBI taxonomy): domain Eukaryota; kingdom Metazoa; phylum Arthropoda; class Insecta; order Diptera; family Drosophilidae; genus Drosophila; species Drosophila eugracilis. The sequence continues at coordinate 27,072 of NW_024572651.1, forward strand.
GATACTGTATTGGTGGTAAACCGACATTAGGGCAGTTCCAGATAAGCCAGGACTTCACATTTCCTGCAGGAAATTTATGGGAAATATTTGAATCGCTGTAATTATGGGAATCTCGGTAAATATAAGGAATAGAAAGTTCGGAGGTTTTTATGATGTCCCAAATGATAATGAGAATGAGAAGAGTTTTTGAGCCTATAAAGTTCATATATTCTTGATCAAGATCAATAGCCAAGTCGATTAAGCCATGTCCGGCTTTCCGTTATCAGGCTGTCCGTATGAACGCTGAGATCTGAGGAACTATAAGGGATACAGAGTTACTGCGCCGAGTGCATAAGACACTAATATCGTCAATATCAGAGTTAAAAAACGGCCTTAAAAAGAGTGGGGGAATTAGTCCTACATATTCCAAAAAAAATATTAAAAATATGCTAAAACACTTAATCGATATCATAACAAATTATTGCTATCATACCTAATATTAGGATAGGTTTGTTTTCTAGATAAAGTAGTTATATTTTAGTTACCTTTGAAAATACCGAATATAAAGAAGCAACATTTTACGTTTTTCTTTGATGTTTTTAAATTTTAAGTATATAGTTGTAACCTTTTTTTTTGCGTTTGGAATAAAACCTAATTACTGTAAATACATACTGTTAAAAAAATTTTCTTTAAAATTAAACAACAGTTTTTGACTTCAGCGTAAAAAAAACTACTTTATTGTGCTTTATAAAAAAGTGAAAACATAAACCAATAAATGCGACGGGAGCCAATTAAAAACCAAATCTTAAAATAAAAACAAGAAGAAATGCTATAGAATAGTTCCGCGATTCCACAGATATCTTCCGTTACTGTCTTACACAATTCAAAGTATTCATCTTGCTAGTGGAAATGGACGAAGGTTTACTTTTTATCAAAAAAGCATTTTTACTTTCTGATAGTGACGTCACTGGGAGCCCATTTCCCCGTGAGGCCTTATAGCCTACAGTTCTTCATAAATAGCGAAAGAATAATCTATTATATATTATATATGGGCGTGGCTAGATAGTGAAAAATTAATACGCATTTGGGGCATTATGAAAAACTACATGTTTATTTCAAACTTTCTATCTTTTATAGTTGCCGAGGTAACGACAAGAAGCGAATACCGTCTTTCCACCGTGGTGTGGCCCCATACTACTTAAGATGCGCTGGCATCTCAAAACTATACAAATTTAATCCCAACTTTCTAGCTCTAGTAGTTCGGGAGATTTCAGCGATTTTATTTTTTCGTTATTTGTGGGCGATAGGGTGGGCGTGGCATGCTGAAATAAACTTGCGCTGCGTAAGGACCTCAAGAATCTGATTAATCTCTACTGTGTATCTTTTATAGTTCCTGATATCTAAGCGTTCATTAGACTTAGACTTAGATTGATCCCGGTCAAAAATATACATACTTTATAGGGTCGGAAACGCTTCCTTCCACCTTTTACGCTTTTTTAATATACCCTCTTACTCTACGAGTAACGAGTATAATGTTTTTCTAAAATCATGGTCGAACCAGGTCGAACGAAAATCGACATATTATTTCGGCTGTTAAATTAGGAAAATTGTTTTATGCTACATTTATACCCTGGTGACCTTTTTGATATAAAAACCGCACTCTTTCTTAATCTCCTTAGTAAAGTTTCGCATCAACATATTCAGTTACATTTTGTACGACTTTCTCATGATAGCATTTTAAAATGTTTTTAAAAGATCTAATTTATAAAATATCCCTAATAAATAAGTGCAAAATCATAAACAAATATTGGTTGCATTGGCAAGAGCGATTAAAATAAATTATTTTGTACAAGTTTTTGGTGCCATCTGTTTCTAGAACCATAAATGACGTGGTTAAATATCTGACAGTAATTCCATTGCCCAAATATTGCCCCTTTACCGAAATAACTCATGATAAGATTAATCTTCGCTCTTTGCAGAACTCAGCAGATTAACCACTGGACCCATGCTCTGTTGAGTTTCACTCAAATTCTGCTCAATCGATACAACAGAATATTAAAATATTTACTCTTATTCAGTATCAACTTCGTCAACTGACATAATATCGGTTACATTCAAATTTAACATGTTATGATAGGATGCGCTTATTTATTGACAGAGTGCCTTTCTTTCCTTAAAAACTATGAGCCTTAATCTCATTTTATCTTCCTTCTTTATCTGGAAATACTAGGACTAATATATCATGGAAACTATTTAGACCCATTTTTTGGAAGCATTGCCGTGTTCTAAATTTAAATCCATTGTGGATTAAATTTATTTTTCTTTTAATTATCAATTTTATATCGAATATAAATACGATTTGATGTTTTACACATTGATATATTACGTAATCCCTTGTTCCTTAATGTTTCACCTTCAATGTAATCAAAAGTAATCATTGGATTACCACCAATGCTTACGTTATCAAAATAAAACAAAAAACGCTATAGTACGTGTTTACAATTCAAAGTTACTTAAAGATCGTATATTTTTCAGATATAAAGGTTGTAGGACACCTTCTATTAGGTCCAGTGAAAGGCGACGTCCTCAAAGTGTTTCATCTATATCTTGATGTCGAGTTTCAGTGGCATCTCTAAAATACGTATTCTTAAGCACAACTTTCTAGCTCTTATAGTTCCCGCGATTTTTGGATTTTTGGTTTTCGGGGTTTTGTGGGCGTTAGGGTGAGCGTGTCTAGATGGGAAAAAACAATTCGCATCATCATAAAAACCTACATGCTTAATCCAAACTTTCTATCACTAATAATTACCGAGATGCGCTGGTATCTCAAGATTATACATACTTAATCTTAACTTTCTAGTTTTAATAGTTCCTGAGTTTTCAAAGATTTTAGTTTTCCGTGATTTGTTGGCGTTATAATGGGCGTGGCAGGATGCTGTAATAAACTTGCGCTGCTTAGGGACCTCGGGAATCTGCCTGATTAATCTCAACTCTTTGTCTCTTATAGTTCCTGAGATCTCATGCTTCATACGGACAGACAGGACGAGTAACGGGTATACAAATGTTTAATAACCATAGAATCACCTTAAACCCGAACATAGATATGTTTTAAACTATAAGTAAATATCTAGGATTCAAATTTATACTATTTTACGCATTGTGAGTTTGTTATATCGCCAAATTTGCCATGTCCGTCGAAGCAAAATGAAATGTCCAAATCAACGCAGAGATCCCGGCAACTAAAAGAATATCTCTATGGTTGCTATTAGGAATATAGATTTCGCTCAAATCTGGGGAACTTTATAGATACAAAATTGTGACTACCAGACATAGGCAGAGAATTTCATATTTTCACTAGTGCCAAAATTATGGCTTATATGGCGTTATGTCCTCCAATGTCCCTGAGATTATTGATCTTCAGACAGTTCTGACCTATATTTTTTAGGAGCTTTTGTGGCACACTTTTGTTAAAAAACGCGATTATTATTTTTTCTGTTATTGTCCTCGTTTGAAATTGCGAAAGTCAAGAACGAGTTGACTTCTGCCATGAGTAAATTCCAAAAGTGACCCTCGCCAAAGGTGGTTCATCTGAGCAATGCACGTTATCAATATTTGCCGCTGCCCTGTAGACTGTGGCAGGGCCACAACGATGGGACGCTGACGGCCTATTTAGGTAAGCTAGTGCTAGAGTTGGTTGCACCATCCTAAAAAGTAGTCCACTATTACGCGAAATGTGGGTTATTAAAGATCTGGCTTATACCGGCTTAAGGTTGTAGATAAGTTTGAGTAGTGGTCTGTTGATGATTTTGCCTCTTTGGATTTTGTCTGCCATAATTGTCCTCCTGTCTTTTTTTGTTTCACTTTTTGTGCCAAGGCTAGAGATAATAGTTTGCGGCTTTGCAAAAACTGAGGCCGCAATTTTCTAAAGTAATTCCTGCTTCTCTTGCTTCTTTAAAGCGGCCTGCTCTGCCAAAGTGTTGATGATGACGAACATATAGCACCTATATTTTTTTAGCAGGTGGTGTGAATTTGAGTGTTTTGGTGTCAAGGTCTGAGTTCATATTTCATATTTTAACGCCAATGTTCCTGTTTCTGTATCGGATTCGTCATGTGTAATGGGGAGCTGAAAAAACGACCACAAAAATGCAAAAATCAATGCTCAAAATTGAGATATTTACATAATACAAATTAGCCGTGTTATGGGCATATTATTTAGATGCCAAAATACATTAAATTTGTAGCACTATATTTTATTCTATATTCTGAGCACTGTAATTTCAAGTTTTCTGTAGTAACTGGGGCTGGGAAAAATTGTAGTAAACAGTGAACATAAAAATGTGAACCACGGCTTCCATTTACAGTGCCTCGCAGCTTATTTCGTGCAGTTACCTGAAAAAAGTTTGAATGGTTATTCCTGCTCAACTAAAAAAGATAACAAAAATATTTAAACGCAGTATTTTAGCAGGGAAAATTTACATGTTTATTAAACTAGCATAATCAAAAAAGGTATTTACTAAAAACAACATGTTCAGCCTTTTTCTCTTCCTCAGCTTATTTTGTGCAGCAGATACTACTTAAGTTATTATTTGTAATTTAGCAGCTAATGGAAAAATCATTAAACCATGGAAGAAACTAACTTTTAAATGGATTCATCTGGATTTTTTTGGCATTCTTCCATTGGAACAGTATTCCGATCGTTTTTGGTCGAAATCTTCTTTACAAAGATGTCCAACATTCTCATAAATTTCCTGCAGGATATCCTGCGGTGCCTGCCGTCTGTGCAGGAGTATTATCCCAAATGACGGCGCTAAGTAATTTGCAAGAGTTTGTCTATTGACTTGTATAAACTGCTGTTATCTTTTATATTGGATTGGGTGAAACGGTTTTCATTCTAACTGTTACAAACTTTTCTATGAGCAAATTGTATAAAAAACCATATTGTGTAAATGGATTTATCTTAGTAGTGCCAGAGGAAGTATTTAAGCAAAATATTTTGAATCATATATCGTGTAATATCAAATTTTTGTGCCTTTCCAAAATCCTTTTTTTTTTTAATTTTAAAAATATAAACCAACAGTTTGTATTATAAAACCAAAATTGGTTCGTGTATGTGCCTTCAAAAATCCATTATATCTGTAACCATAAACACCCTGTTTGCAATTTACCCAAGTGTGGTATGGCTAGATGCAAGCGCTTTTTGTAATCGGCGCCGTTGTGTTTTCAAGGAGAATAATATTTGGGATATAATTTAAAAATTTTTTTATTTAGTAGGTTTGCCTACCATCTCTGTACATATACGTACAATGAAAATTGGTACTACATAGGTAGGAGAGATAATTAAGTATTCTCCGGTGACGCCATTTTGTCCAACGTTTAATTTTGTGTCCAATAAATGGATTTTGGTAAAAACAGGTAACTGTTCTTTAATTTAGGGCTAATTTAAACAACTAGTAAAGTGTTAATTCACAGTGTTTCAAAAAGTTTATATAAAAGTATCCATATTTCCAATGCCAATTTTTTAATATACATGGAAATGTGTGTACGTGTTTACAATTCAAAGTTACTTAAAGATCGTATATTTTTCAGGTATAAAGGTGGTCGGACACCTTCTATTAGGTCCAGTGAAAGGCGACGTCCTCAAAGTGTTTCATCTATATCCACACTATCACCGAGAGCCGTCTTGTCGAGGTTGGAACCAAGGGAGTTTGAACGTCTTCGTTTATCTTACAAAGTCGCTATCGACCAAAGAAGATCCAGAAGCTGCCGTGGCATGAACATGGGCCAAAAAATTAGTGGTGGAGTCAAAACAGTTAGTCGAAATGATTCACAGTCTACTTTTAAACCAATAATACCAAGAGAGTTACAAGCTGATTTTGTCAAACCAGCGCGAATTGATATCTTACTTGATATGCCACCAGCGACTCGAGAACTACAATTGAAACATTCATGGAACTCCGAAGATAGGTCGTTAAACATTTTTGTAAAAGAAGACGACAAGTTAACATTTCATAGACACCCAGTTGCTCAAAGTACTGATTGTATTCGCGGAAAACTGGGGCTAACAAAGGGATTGCATATTTGGGAAATTTATTGGCCAACGAGGCAAAGAGGAACACATGCTGTTGTTGGGGTATCTACTGCAGATGCGCCTTTACATTCAGTTGGATACCAAAGTTTAGTCGGATCAACTGAACAGAGTTGGGGCTGGGACTTGGGAAGAAATAAATTGTACCATGACTCAAAAAACTGTGCTGGTATCACATATCCAGCCATATTAAAAAACGATGAAGCTTTTTTAGTACCCGATAAATTTTTAGTAGCGCTAGATATGGACGAAGGAACACTTAGCTTCATTGTTGACCAGCAGTATCTTGGTATTGCCTTTAGAGGTCTGCGAGGAAAAAAACTATACCCCGTAGTCTCGGCAGTTTGGGGTCACTGTGAAATAACAATGCGGTATATTGGTGGATTAGATCGTAAGTACATTTTAATACTATTAACTCATTTAATTTCTTTATTTTATAACTTAATGTTTGATTGGAATAAAAAAATCCCGCTATTATACATACCCGTTATTCTGGTAACCACTTTAAAAAAAAGTCTAATAGAAATAAACGTATTGTAAAATGTATTACTTACCATATATGCATAGTAATGTAAAAAAAATTTTTTTCGTTTCTATTATTTTTTCCATTACTGTATAGCGCATATAGCAAAGCAATTTTTTTAATCTCGCAGTCGCAAACTGTATATATGTACTGTATAGTTACCAATATCTCAGCGTTCGTACAGATTGGCCAGTTTAAAGCGGTTTTTAAGCATTAAAATCAGATTAGATGATAAAAAGCCTTGAGCTTAATCCCAATTCCCTATCTTTGAGTTGACCATTGATCCTGATAAAGTACATAAATGTATTTCTATTAGGGCTGAAAAGCTTTCTTCTTAAATTATCATTACCTATATCATGCCCCGCTTAAAATTTTATCAAATTTTGTATTTAGATATACAAACAGATTGCCGGAGGTTCACTTCTAGGTACACAATAATGCTTCCGTTGACTGTTGTGGGACACAATACCGACCACATAAATAATAAAACAAGAAGAAATGCTATAATTGAGTGCCGCGACTATAAGATGTCCGTTACGGTTTTACACAATTTTAAAATATTCATTTTACTAGTGGAAATGGACAAAGCGCCACAAAAAAAAAAAACATGTTTATGGTATGGTAACGCCACTCTCCATGTGAGGCATTATTATTATTTTTTTTTTTTTCGCGCGACTCCCGTTGCTTGACGTGCAACCCACCTCCCGCCCAAGCGACCGAGGGGCGCTGCCGTCTGACGTACGGCTCGGAACACGGGGATAGATCCGAGTGGATTAGGAAAGATACGAGGAAAGTTAGTTTTGTGCTAAATGGATTAGTATCGAAACTTTCAAAGTGTTAGGAGAAGAGTTAGAAGTAATTTTATAAAGATCATTGTAGTTTGAACATAGTACCCGAAATGGTTCAAAGTTCAAACTATAATGCTCTAAGGATAAAGGAATATAGTTTCTAGTAATCCTAAGGGGTACATGGATATTCAGGCGGCCTAGAAGGGCCTGGCTATCAATTTCACCCTTAAGAAGATTATGTATAAAGATTACCCCAAGCATCGTCCTACGATAAGCAAGGGATGGCAAGTTGATTAGTAAGAGTCTACTTTGAAAAGAGGGAAGGTGTATATTTGCATCCCAGTTGAGACCGCGGAGAGCAAATATTAAAAAATTCTTTTGGATGGATTCAATAAGGCACTGGTCAACCCCATACTGGGGGTCCCAGATACATGATCCATATTCCAGAATCGGACGAACCAAAGAAATAAAAATATTTTGGTAACATAGGGGTCGTTAAATTCCTTTGACCACCTTTTAATGAAACCAAGAACTCCTCTAGCTTTATTAACCATATGGTCGGAAAACTTAAGTTTTGCATCGAGTAGGATGTCAAGATCTTCAACTGCCTTAATTCTTTCCAGAGCTACACCATGCAAAGTATAAGTGGCAGCTTTAGGTCTTAGGCGACAGAAGGTCATTGCTTTGCACTTAGAGCCATTAAGATTTAATAAGTTTGCAGAGCACCAGTTTTGAAAATTATTAAGGTCAGATTGCAGTTTCACCTGGTAGGAGGCATCAGTATATTGCAGACAGAGTTTGACTTCATCTGCATACATAAGTACTAGGGAGTCATTAATAACCAAGGGAAGGTCGTTAATGAATAAGGTAAAAAGTAACGGGCCAAGGTGGCTCCCCTGAGGGACCCCGGAGGAAGCATAGACTAAAGCAGACACTGAATTTTTAAAAAGAACTCGTTGCGTTCTACCTGTGTGGTAACTGCTAATCCATAATAACCCATATTTCTTCATAAATAGAAAAATAACGTTCCGATTTGAAATATCTTTAGTAAATCTATAGATATTAACAAAAAATGTTATACAAGGTCAATAAAAGATGGTTTGTGGGCTTTATAGCGGGTATGGCAAAATAAACATCTCTAAATACGTATTCCTAGGCCCAACTTTCTAACTCCAAGATTTTCGCATTTTTGGTTTTTTATATAGCTTTGCTTTTATTTATTGAATCTACTCTTAATTTTTGAGACTAACAATAAGTTGACGAATCTTAACATTAAAATTTAACTAACAGTATACTAAGACTGCATTTTGGATGCGCTTCTCTCAGGTCGGTCGCTGGATGGGTAGGTCATTGCGACGAAGGCGTGATTGGTTGCTCAACCTTGTTAGACCTGTCCCCAGGTGGTTAGGGTGCACCGATAGCTTGGTGAAGTTCTTTACCTTCTGTTCTGCGATCACTTCTTTAAGTCGCGGTGTATGTTTTCGTTGCGAACGTACCACGGGTCCCCAGTGATTGTTCTCAAGATCTTCGATTGAACTCTCTGAACAATGTCAATGTTGCTATTGCTGACGTTCCCCCATGATTGGGAGCCGTACATCCATATAGGTTTTAGTACCGAGTTGTACAGCAGGATTTTATATTCAAGGCTAAGAGGTGTGTTCTTTTGGCTTCAATGTTCCGCCGCCATGTGAGGCTTCTGTCGAGATGTACTCCTAGGTATGTTACTCCGTTTGCTTGTGGGACTAGAGTGTTGTTTAACGTAATCGGTGGGCAGTTTTGCCTGTTCAGAATGACGTTACGTGCTTGCATTTAGTTCGCCAATCTGATAGCCATTTTTCAACATCGACCATATGAAGAGCTAGCTGCGCAGTTGCTTGAATCGGGCATTTTGAGCGGCTAAGAATAGCTGTGTCATCGGAAAACGTAGATGTTGTTACTCGTGTGCTTGTCGGGATGTCTGCTGTGTAGAGGATATATAATGTTGGCCCTAGCACGCTACCATGAGGAACTCCAGTTCCAACAGTGTAATCATAAGGTATAGCAGTGTAGCACCTCACAACAAATTTTCTGTTGTGAAGGTATGACTCTAAAATCTTGTGGGTGCTGTAGAGGAGCATTGTCTCGATCTTGTACATTAGACCTTCTAGCCAGACTCTCTCGTTTTTCGAAAGCGTTTTGAATTTATCCGTTCTGATGTTATCCGGTTGACCTGCTCAATTGTTCCATGCTTTTCACGAAACCCAAATTGGTGTGACGGGATTCCTTTCTGGATTTTCAGGTATGTGTTTATCCGAGTCATTAGACATTTTTCAAAGAGTTTAGATAGCCAAGAGAGTAGGCTTATAGGTCTATATGACGTGTGGTCTTTCCCCGGCTTTACCATCATTATTATAATTGACTTTCCATATCACCTGAAAGTGGCCAAGTTTTGCATTGGCATTAAAGAGCTGGGTGAGAGTGCAAACGGCGCAGTATGGGAGCTCAATGATCACTTTCGGAGCAGCCCGGGGATTTTTTCGGATTCAGTTGTCTTTTGATGATGTTAACGAATTCGTTTGGGCCAATCTCATTTGGCTCATGTTGAGGCTGGGGCTCATATGATAGAGTCGGCAAAATAAACGCATTAGTGACAGGATTTGGTTGGAAGACATTTTTAAGGTGGTTGGCAAACGTGCTGCCTCTGTCTGCGTCACTACGCGCCCAGCCGCCTGTGGAATTTCTAATAGGCATCACGGTTTCTTTCGGTGAGCTCAGAGTTGGGTGAGCTCTCCATAGTGAGTGTTTTGTACTATAAGATGACAATTGCTCACTGTAGCGGCGGTGGACATATGTTTCTTCTTGCTGAAAAGCTTGAGCAAGTTGACGTGAGGGATGTTTTAAATTTAGCTTAGCAGATTGCGATCTGAGAAATTGCCATTCTCGACGTAAGCGTCGCTTTTCGAGGACGAGCTGTTCGATTTGTAGATTTGTCTTCTTTTAATTGCATTGTGTGTTTATAGTTTGAGGTGTTGAAACTCGAGCTGCAGAGACGAGTACAGATTCCAGTGAATTAACAAAATTGTCTACGTTGGCTTCATCGCTGAGGTGAGGAGTTAGCTCAATGTGTGAGCTAATATACTTCCTGTACTTAACCCAATTAGTTTTATGTGAGATCAGTTTTAATGGTTGATCCCATGCTCCTGGATGTCGGAGTAGAGTAAAAAGGACACCCGATTGATCAGATGAAAGATGACGGCATTCGGCGCTTATTATATTTTAAGGAATGTTTTTGGTAATCGCAAAGTCTATTAAATCGGGAAGTTTCTTTGTAGTCGAGCTTGTTCTTAGCTTTGATAATTGCATTATAGAGCTGCTTTCCTTTTGGAGTCATGAGACGAGATCCCCAGTGTGTGTGCTTGGCATTGTAGTCTCCTGCTGCTACGAAGTGGTCTCCGAGTGAGTTGAAAAACTTTATAAACTCATCTTCTGCTCTGGTGAAGCGTGGGGGGCAGTATACGGCGGCTAGCGTTAATTGCTTGCCAGTATTTAGGTGTATATTTATGGATGTGGCCTGTAGGTAGTTTTTAGCATACATTTTTAGCATGCTTAGTACGGCTTCTGATTAAAATTCCAGTCCCGCCGTGTGCGGGACCATCTGGATGGTTTGTTCCATAGAATGAATATCCTCGCAGTTGGAAATTGTATCTGTTTGTAAGATGTGTTTCTGAAAGCACCATTACGACGATTTGATTGTCTAGTAGGAATTGCGCTAACTCGAGTTTAAGCTGCGAAACGACGTTAGCGTTCCACGTAGATATTCGTAGGGAAGTCATAATTTGGATTGTTGTGAAACCAGCATTTGTATTAATAGATTTTGGTTTCGCATCAGATCTTGCATTGTTAAATGTGTGTTTTAAATTACGTCTACATTAAAATTATGCATATGGATTATTTTACGACCCCAATTGTAGCATCAGATCTTGCATTGTTGTACGCATAAACGACATAAACTCCGTAAGGCTTTGTTGTAGACTGCATATCATAGCTTCAATGTTACTTTTTGGCTGCTCCGGCTGTTGATGCTGCTGAGCCGTGTTCGGTTCTTGGTATTTGCGGCAGTGAGCTTTTTGAGGCTGGGGTAGCCAGTCCTGATCTTAAAGCACTTGCGTATGAAACATTTTTGGCAGAGTTTATGGGTCCTAGTGAGGATCTGGCTGCAGTCGAGAAGAATACTTCAGGGTTTGACCTGGAGGCTATCAACTGTTTATTTTGGGTGCGGACAGTAATTCCCCGACTTTCCGACTTTTCAGCTCCTTATAAACTGGGCAACCTCTATAGTTAGCAGTGTGATTTCCACCGCAGTTGCCGCACTTTTTCGAGTTGTGGTCATCTTTGGGCGGAGTCATAAAGCTCACCACAAACTACACACACCGGGCGCAGTTTACAGTAAGACCTTGTATGGCCATATTCTTGGCAGTTCACACATTTTACCGGGCCATTGCGTTTGTGCGGCTCCTCAACTGTAATATTTCAATATAACTCTGTAATTATCTTCAGACTTCGTTTGAACTTTTGTTTCCTGGATGTTGCCCCTTACGAGTGGTATTATTGGAAGTTGTCCTTGCCAATAAGCTCTATAATTTTGTTGACAAGAACGTTTGAACTTTTTTCTCGTATGTAAATTGGCAGGGGCTTAGGCTTCCTTTTTTCGACTTCAGTAGATTCGGCATCATCCGCATATTCTGCGAAGATTTAAAAACGGTTTGAGTTCGTGGGCATTTCTATTGCAGCTATGTTAGCATTGCCACGGGTTATTTGCGCTGTTTGCGCTGTTAAACGAGCTGTCGTTACAGTTGCGGTTGTTGTTGTTGTTACGGTTGACGTTGTCAAAGAAATTACTGTGCTAGTTACTGCGCTCTTTGGCTGCAGAGACATCGATGGTAGCGAGGGGGAGCAAGAACGCGCTCTCTCGCTCTCTACGTCTAAGAATTCGGTCAAGTTTGGGGTAATTGACCGTGTTTGGGATGAGCTTGCATTACATTCGCTTGCTTTGAAAGAGAAGTACGCGTTGTTTCTTTGTACTGAGGGCCGTCTTTCGTCTTGCTCACGTTGACGTTGTGTGCGAACGTCGTTTAAACTCATTGTAATCGAGGTTGAGTTTGTCAGAATTTTAAGTGTTATGTTTTATATTAATTAATTAATTAATCAATACAAAGATTACCGATTTCATCGCTAAAAGCGCCTTTTCGCGTTGTTGTTGGTTTACGAAACCAGTCACTGCACTTTTTTGATATTATTGAATACTTTTTTACCGGAGCACAATAAAATAAACGTCTGCATACGACGACGACTATACTCGATTTTTGAACAATTGGCATCGAAAAAAACTAGATGCTAACTCCACATTTCTGTCACTTACAGTTCCCGCGATATCAGATTTTCTACAAAAAGAGAAAACCACCTTTCGAGCTTAGTGGGCGTAAGAGTGGGCGTGGCCGGATAATGATACCACCATATGATGCACTGCCATCTCAAGAGTATGCATACTTAATTCCAACTTCCTAACAGTTCCTGAGAATTCAGCGATTTTAGTTTTCCGCAATTTGTCGGCGTTAGAGTAGGCGTGGCAGGATGCTCAAATAAGTTTGCGTTGCGTATGGACCTCAAAATCTTTATGCTCAATCTTAATGTTGTCTCTCTTTTAGGTCCTGAGATCTCAGATCTCGTACAAACAGACTGACGGATGAACGGACGGACCTGGCTTCGCTATTGATCCTGATCAGAATATATATACTTTATGAGGTTACATATTTTCAACGAATCTAGTATACCCTTTTAGTAGACGAGTAACGGGTATAAAAACAAAAGGAAACGCTATAGTCGAGTGCCGCGACTATAAGATAACCATAACTGTTTTACACAATTTTAAAATATTCATTTTGCTAGTGGATTTTCACAAGGCGCCACCTATTGTCAGAGAAAACATGTTGAGTAACTGATAGTGATGTAACAAACTATGTGCGGCCTTATAACCTAAATGTCTTCATATATAGCGAAATAATGTTCTGATTTGAAAGTTCTTTGTTAAATCGATAGATATTAACAGAAATAAGTTATACAACGTCAAACGAAGGTATTCAAAATAGTATTGTAGACGCCATAGTTTTCCGCGGTTTGTGGGCGTTAGAGTGGGTGTGGCCGGATGAAAACTCTTATAGGTCTCAAGATTTTTGTATTTTTGGTTTTCCGGGTTTTGTGGGCGTTACGGTGAGAAAAAACAAACAAACAATTGGCATTTGGAGCATCATAAAAACCTACATGCTTAATCCGATATTTCTATCTCTTATAGTTACCGAGATATCAGCTTTTCTAAAAAATGCGAAAACCGTGTTTTGAACTTGGTGGGCGTATGAGTGGGTGTGGCCGGATAATAGTACCACTATAAGATGCGCTGGCATATAAAGATTATACATACTGAAATTTCAAATTTCTGGATCTAATAGTTCTGCTCAAACAATCAATCAGTCAATTGTCGTTAATTTTTCATTGAAGACTGATTGCTCTTTTAGAATTGGTATTCATCTATGAATTGAGTGCTTTTATAAATGTTGAGCAACTGAGAGTTTATAATTACTGTAGAATAAATAAACCGGTGCAGTTAAATTTCAAAATTTTATTTCGAGTTCAAATCAAATCAAATCAACTCCGCAACAAAACCTCGCCGAATGCAAGAAGATTAACAACTATAGCTTCGAGCAACAGTAGTTCTACAAAAGCTCTCAAAAGCGCAAGCGCTAGAAAATAACAGTAAAGCGCATGCGAAACTGGAAGAACCAAAGCAAAATAGAAACTGTTGATAAACACACCGCTGCTCATCCGTCTTCGTGTTTGGCTGCTTGGCCCAACAATAAAATTTATAAATTTATTTTAACTTCTCTTACGTGATATCGATATTTCAATTTTGAAATTAAAAAATTGTTAGTTAATTTTTTTTTTACCTTAGCTTCTAATTGAAAATGCTCAATTTTATTTGAAAACTATATCTTCTCACCTTGAAGTCACATGTACTGGAGGGAGAAATTCTTTTCTGCGATGATGAAATAGATGAACACTGATTAATAATTAATAAGTACTCACATTCCGCTTGAGAACTTTCCATTTAACAGCTTCAACACAAATGAATAATGTAAGACTATTTCCTCGACGGGCTTCGACTATACGTGATATATGCAACATTTTTTTTTTTTTAGTGATGTATGCAATTTTATATGAAAAACAATGAAAATAATTGTTGAATATTTGTTTTTTGGGTGTTACCTTTCGTGAACTTAAACTGCTCCGACATGGTCTATTTCCCGGCAGGAGATTTCAACGTCAAAAGATCGAAACAAAAAAGCAATAAATTGACTAAAAGACAGTTACGTTAGTTATGCTTGGACATTAGTTTTTTAGCTATTGAAGAATTTGACTAAACCACCATAATTTCATGCTAGAAAAGGTCTGTAAAATAAAAAAAATTACAAAAAGGGTTGCGTGTGAACAAAGCCAGATTATTTCATAGTCAGTTACAATTTACATATTTCAAATATCTATGGTTTGCAGAATTGTGGCAACACTTTAAAAAACACCAATTTTTAAAAAACGAGTTCGATATCTCGTAAATGTGTGTTTTAAATTACGTCTACATTAAAATTATGCATATGGATTATTTTACGACCCCAATTGTAGTTAAGTGTCGCCCTTTTAACGGATGTGTTTGGTTAAAGTCACCCTACCAATTATAGGTACTCAAACTGCTCATTTTATCTAAAATATCGAATACCAAACTACTCTGAACACATTTCTTGTACGTGCTTGTTTTTCTAAATTGCTAGATATAAATTTATTGTAAAAATGAAATTTTTGTATGTCTAATTTTTTATACTTTTTAGCCGAGCCTTTGCCGCTTATGGATCTTTGCCGAAGAACGATTCGACAAAAAATTGGACGTGCGAATTTGGAGGAACGCATACAACAACTTCAACTTCCTTTATCAATGAAAACATATTTATTGTATAAAAACCGTAGATAATAGTTTAATTAAGTTTAATAAAATAACAATTTCAACTTTTCTGCACGTGATGAAAGCAGTAAAAACTAATTGTGTTAGCTTGTAATAGTATTAGAACAATGTTTGTCTGTCCTCCAACAACAAAATCTTAGGTATAAAATAACTAAAAATACTTTAATTTAGCTCTAAAGGTACATTGTATATTAGAAAGCATGCAAATAATAGTACGCTTACAGTATGACATCTCATGTTTCAATAAATTGGAGAATTTATTTTCATATTCAAAAAATTATTCTCACATTATGCTATGCTAAAATAAATACCATTTAATTTGGGGCACTTAAGAAAGTATAGAAATGCTCAGAAAATATAAAAGTATTTAAATAAAAAAAAAGGATTAAAAACAAAATACACATTTTTGCCCCCCAACTGCGTACTTTACCGAACAATGCCAATGGAAAATGGGAATACGTTATTAATTCCGCGATTGCAATTTAAATCGGCATGTCAAGAGCTAAATAGTCTTCAATATAATTGTGTTTCGTTTGTAATATATAAATGCAAATTTTATTTTTGAACCCTAAACCGAATATCTTTTATTATAGCAATTTTGTAAAAAGTCAATATAATTTTCAATATACACATGTACTTATGCATTTCAGATTGTTTTTTAAGGTTATTATACAAATTCACGAGATTTAATAAAAAAATTTTTAAGAAGTGGAACAATCAATTTCCGTGTATAATCTCATCGATATTAAATTAGTTAGTTCGGATTTCGGATATAAGTTTCACTACATTTATATTAGTAAGCGATAATTTATTTGGTTTATTCAGTCTGCTTCGGCTCTCGGCAAAGTAAGTGTAAATAATAATAAAAATAATAATATATTACCCACTGGAAAATTTCGCATTTCTCCGAAAAAAAAGCTAATTTGCTGCTGTTTTATTTCGGCCATGGATTCACTTAACTCGTCGTCAGTCCCATTGGACTAGATGGGCTGTCAAGCCGTCAGTTAAGCTCGAAATCGGGCCTTCCCCGGAAAAAAAGCCAACGTGTTACATCAAAAGGTGTACGAAAACGTCGACAAGCCAAGTACCACCGCCTGTGCTCAAACCCAACTGGAAAAGCTTCATGGGTTTACCAACCTGGATAATTTCTTTTCGGTTCTATCAACTGATGATGACACTTATAGTGAAAACGTAATGCTGAACGACCGCGTTCGTCAGAAAAAAAGGGGGAAAGTCAGGAAGACTAAGCCCTCTGGCAAAAACGTGCCTAAAACTATTGGGCCATCTTCAACTTTCAACCCAGATGTGACCATCATGAAATCCTCCTCCAAAACCATTCCCGGTGCTTTAGGAAACTACATCGGGGTTGCCTACACGAATTGTACGAATTTTTTATTTTTGACGAAGAAAAAAAGTTGTTTGTCGTTTTCGGCAAAATGTTCCATTCCTCTGACCTTTTTTTCAGAAAACACGAACGAAAAATGTACCAGTATGAAAAAGAGATCCAATGTACCAACGCACAGAAAATGTACCAGTTTCGGTCCCCCAACAATGCTTTTACAATTCTGAAGATATTTCTGATTGAGAACAATAAAAGGATCCACAGTTTCCAACTCCGAGACGAAAGCGCCTACCGGATCGTTTTGAAAAGCCTCCACATAACTGCTGATCTGGATGTCATCCAGGGGGTCTCAGCCGCGAGGGACCTATTGTCAGGG
Source organism: Drosophila eugracilis (assembly GCF_018153835.1). Lineage (NCBI taxonomy): Eukaryota > Metazoa > Arthropoda > Insecta > Diptera > Drosophilidae > Drosophila > Drosophila eugracilis. The sequence continues at coordinate 44,206 of NW_024572651.1, forward strand.
ATGTACATAATCTCACTTAAAAAGGTATCAAAAAGCCTCTGAATATATTCTTTTTATATTTCTTGAAACGCCTGTGCAGCACGTTGTTCATTCTTCAATAAAATTCAACAAAGTACCGCAATGTCACTGTTGCCAAGCCTTTGATAATACCAAGCGAAACTTCCACCTAAATCACAGATGTATTAAGTGCGGAGGTGAACACTTAACCGTAGGGTTCCCGAAACATCCCACGAAAAATACCTAATTCAGAGATGCTGTCCATATAACAAACAGTGATTTAATATGAATTAAGAGACTGCTCCCGACATCTTGTAAAATATATTTTTCAAAAACAATTTAAAATCAAATTATTTCCCAAATTATTAACAATTTGGATTAAATATCAATGAATTAAAAAAGTAAAAAAGAAAGGATACACGAAATATGTAGTTTCACACATCGCTGGAAGAGGAGTTCCGTTCAAATAAAAGTGTTAAATTGATATATTAGTAAACAATATAATGACCTTGCAAAAAGATTATTATACGCGAAGATAATATTTTAGAAGGGAGCTATTCCGTCCCAGTACGGAACTATACGAGATACAAAGTTGGAATTAAGCATGCAGATGTCTACGCTGCTCAAGTTTATTTCAGGGTCCTGCCACAATTACTTTAACGTTCACAAAACATGAAAAGCTAAAATCGCAGAGATCTCTAGAACTATAAGACCTATAAAGTTGTGATTTGGCATGTACGAGGTGTGTTCAAAAAGTAAGGTGACTCTTCAAATTTCGCGAATTTCAAATTTTTCGATTATCGAAACCTTTTAGAAGTTATACGAGGTGTGTTCAAAAAGTAAGGTGACTTTTCAAATTTTTCGATTATCTTCAGTTTTGGGAACAAGAAAAATTCACATGGGGCCAAATCCGGTGAATATGGTGGCTGAGGCATTATTGTGGTGTTGTTTTTGGCCAAAAAATCCAAATCCTTTGATCCATATTTTTCGATAGCAAAAAATCGCCGAGCTCGCAAAAGAACTTGTAACTTTACGCCTCTCACAACCAAACAAAAGAGGATGTTCCATTGAAACTTGGTACAGATGTTAGGGAAGAGTGTACCAATATAACAAAACAAAAAAATCGATAATCGAAAAATTTGAAATTCGCGAAATTTGAAGAGTCACCTTACTTTTTGAACACACCTCGTACACTCTTTAGATGCCACACGTAGCTTAAGGTTGTTGGGTGTTTGAGTGGCAGTGGCCGGATGGCGATACAAACTTGTACTGCATAAGCATCTCTCTGATAGTGACGTCACTCATTTTTAACTATAATATTGTAGACTCCAGGGTTATTTGTGCTTTTACATTGAATTGCGGTGTGGTATCTAGAACATGTGCTCTAGCTCTTATATGTTGTTCCCAAGATCTCAGCGTTCTTAGTTTATTCCGTCTTGCTGACATACTGTTGGGCCAAGCAGCCAAAGCAAAGACGGATGAGCAGCGGGGGGCTTATCAGCAGTTTCTAGTTTGTTTTCATTATCTCAGTTTTGCATGCGCTTTACTGTTAGTTTAGTTTATTGCGTCTTGCTGACATACTGTTGGGCCAAGCAGCCAAAGCAAACACGGATGAGCAGCGGCGGGCCTTTCAGCAGTTTCTAGTTTGTTTTCATTATCTCAGTTTCGCATCCGCTTTACTGTTAGTTTGTAGCGCATGCGCTGTTGGGAGCTTTGTATAACTCCTGTAGCTCGAAGCTTTTGTTGTTTAGCTTTAACTCTTTGCATCCGGCGTGGTTTTGTTGCGGAGGTAATTTGTTTTAATTTGAACTCTTAATAAAAATTTGGAAATTGAACTGCCCCGATGTATTTATTCTAAAGCAACGAAAAACTCCTAGTTGCTCAACATTTTGGTAGCCCCGACGTGATCGCGCGTTTTTGATTATTGTGATAAAAGTGCCAGGGGAACTTGTTGTTTCTTCGGGAGCTATCCGACCGATTCAATGCGGGCCCTCATGAGTTCTGAGACGGCGGACGAAATTTAAGGATGCCTCCTCAACCAGATCATCTTTCAAAAGCTGGACCCTGACACAAAGGCGAAGTGGGAAGACTCTCTCGCAGGAAAAAATGATTACAGCCTGCCAACTTGGGGATCTATGGCTCGGTTTTTGGAAAAAGATGCCGTACACTTGAGACTGTGAATTTTGCCTTAGCTTTGCATCTACCAGCGGATCAAGTGCATGCATGCTCATTAATGTGCGGTCGTATGCTGTTCCTTCCCTCCCAAGGTTCCACGCCTTGTCAGTTGTGGAACGGCACGATGAAGTCCGGCGTCTTGCCCTCTGCTTTAATTGCCTCAAGTCTGGACACTTAGCAAGTGGATGCTCATCCTCCCGCTGCCCAACGTGTAATCGCCGACATCTTGCCCTATTATATCCTTGCGTGGATCCTGCCAATGAGGCTGGCTTAGCAACCACTCGGGCTCCGCCAGCTAACGCGTTTGTGACCCAGGATAGCCACGCTGAAGTAGTGTTTTTGCCAACATTCTCGTTCGTGGCCGATCAGGAGACTTCCTTCCCTGCCGAGCGCTACTTGATTTCGCCTCGCAAGTTCATCTCATCACATCGTGGCTGGCCAGCCAACTTCTCTTTATCGATCCGAATGGTCTGTAGCCGTGACTAAACTTGGAGATACTGAATCACTACGGATGAAGCATCGGTTAATGTTCGCCTGAAGTCTCGACTATCCACGTATTCGGTATGCCTTGAGCCAGTTGTGGAGTCTCACATAACAGAGCGTCAACCTGGTCAGAACATTGATGTCTCCAACTAGAAGGTTCCTGCTAATGTGTTTCTAGCAGATCCAAACTTTCACAGACCGCAGGGTGAGGATTTGCTGATTGGAGCCGGCCTGTTTTTCGATATGCTCTCAGTTGGGCAAATCCAACTAGGAGAATGTTTGCCCCTTGTGGAGACAGAGAATTCCCGTCTAAGCAGGAGACACTGTCACGTTTTGACTTGAAAAATACCATTCAGAGCCTGCGTGCGCCTGTCGTTCAAGGATCAGATCCAATAACAGGACATCTGTCGTCTGCAAGAGGCCGCTGCACGCACATCCAATTCTACGCACAAGTCCATCGGAGAGTTGCAATCGACTCGTGTTCAAATTGATAGTCTAAATGCCAAGCCTCACGATTTTGAGCTCGTACGTGAATTGGAGCAGGAACTAGATAACCCTCGCGAGCGTCACGGTCAAGAGGGTGCTCAACTCGAAAAGGAGCTTATTCGACTGCGCGAAGACAAGACCCATCAACTGCAGGAGAACCAGGACATCCAGGTCTCACTGGATTTAGAAATCGCTGCCTACGACAAGAACTACGTTTGGCTAGTGTCAAAGGTAGGACAAGGAGATCGATCCTGAGGGCAAGATCTTGAAGCATAAGGGAACAATAATTGTACAACAGTAATTTATTTTCTCTTCTTCCTTTTATACCCGTTACTCGTAGAGTAAAAGGGTACACTACTATAATGACAGGAGAAATCATTATTATCTTTTTGAGTGGTGTTCACGACTGAACTTTTATTTGCAAACATTTCTTCTTAGAGGCTAAAAACTGAAGAGAACAGCGATAGGAGTATATACATGCATTGGCATATTTGTCATATACCATGAGACGGCCGGCTATAAGTGTTAGTTGGTGTAGAGCCAGTCGTGGGAATGCATGATCAGCATTTTAGGGCCGGCTCGTTGGCCGGACACTTGAGAAGGAATGTGTTAGTTTGTATGTGCACATACAATGTATGTATTTATGTAATTAAAATAGAATTAAAATTATATACTCCGCTCGCTACACCTCCCCCGTTAAAATGAATGATGTATATTTATGAAGTCATTTTAAAATATTTGTAAAAGAATGAATATAGAATCAAAATAAAATTAAATGAAATTGTATGGAATGATATGATGATGGTCTTAAATGGTTTTTATGTGGGTTTTTATTTTTATATTTTTTTTTTTTTTTTTGTGTTAAAATAATATAAAGTTAAATGAAATTAAGGTTTAATTAAACAATATAAGAGAACTTTGTATGTTGTTACGTATACTATATATTTGTCTAATTATGTAGTATTATTTGAAGAATGGTTTTAACCTATCTTTTCTTACTATCTGTTGTTTTTTCTTATTGTCTATGGTTTTAACATTATTCCTATCGTCTATACCTATGACCCTAAATGGTCCTAAATAATTTCGATCTAATTTGTGAGCGGTTTCATTCTTGAGTAAAACCTGGTCTCCGCTTTTAAGGTCGAAGTTATATACGTCTTTGTCGTATAGTGTTTTTCGCTCTTTTTTTCCCTTTCTAGCATTGTTTTTGCACGTTTGTAAGCTGATTCTAACCTAAACTTAATTTCCTTTGCATAATCATCTATGTAATATATAGGATCTATTTGATTTATTTTAGAAATATTTATAAATTTTCGAGCCGGTCTTCCAAAAACTGATTCGTACGGACAATAATTATGCGTGACTGATGATGTAGTGTTAAAACAGTAGGTAAAATATTTCAACCATATGTACCAATTTGCGCTTTTATTCGGAATTGGTACTGTTACTAAGTATTTAGTTAAATCAGAAATAATTGCGACTGCGTATTCGTTTCCTTCCTCCGAACGCGGTAATGGGCCAATGGTATCAATTAATACCGTGTTTTATGTTTTGCATTCCGGCCTGTATCTTAAGCCTTTGTAAAAATTGTTTTAAGTCAATTTTCCCATTAGAATACAAATCATTAATTTTGAATTGTGAAATTATTCGTTTTTAACGAATTTAAGTTTCACATATTTCCTGATGTCATTGTTATTGACAACGTCGTAGACTCTGGGCTCCTGAAGCTCTTGCTTCTGCAAGGGTTCCCTTTCTAATTTCTGATTCTGATTTTTACGTGTTTCTGACCTAGTTGTAATTTTCATTACCTGTCTGTTTATTGATTTTAGGTCATTTATTGTAATTCTGGCCAGCGCGTCCGCCACATAATTATTTTTCCCATTGAGGTATTCTGCAGTAAAATCGTATATTTCAAAATCTAGTCTCATTCTTTTGAACTAGGGTCTTTCATTGAAAATAGATAAATTAATGGTCGATGGTCTGTTTTTCTATAAAATGTCTCCCGTAAAAGTATGGTCTGAAGTATGTTATGGCCCAGTGGATGGCTGCTAATTCTTGCTCAGTGGTTGACTTGTTGGATTCTCCTTTTGTGAATGACCGAGACGCATATGCACCTGGTGAGTGCGCGCCCCCATGTTCTTGCGTAAGTACCGCTCCACAAGCGTATTTGCTAGCATCTGTTGTTATACAGAATTCTTTGTTGAAATCTGGGTATTGTAAGAGTTTTGGGCTCATTAAGGCCTCTTTTAAATAATTAAATGCATCATTACAATCCTTGTTCCATTCGAAGTGGGCATTTTTCTTACAAAGCTTTGTTATACGTCTAGAATAATCTGCAAAATTTTTTATGAATCTCCTATAGTAATTACAAAATGCTACGAATCTGCGCGCCTCATCTGAGTTTTTGGGCACTGGATAATTTTTAATTGTAATGGAGTGGTGCGGATTAAATTTTCACACGGCAAATATATCGCAATTTTATCTCTTTTTATTTACGGTAGTCAACCGTCTTCGTACAGTGTTAAATTAGAATAGGACTTAACTCTACCGGAGGAAAATGCAAGTGCCGCTCGGAGAGCGGAGTGGAGACCCGTAACAGTGCGAGAGAGCGAGAAGAGAGCAATCTGGAAGAACTGCTCTCACGACTGTTAAGGCCCCCAGGGCCGGTCGGGAAGCGAACTGGAATTGGGCCGCTTTGGCGTGAACAAATTGCTTCGTATGTATTTTCATCTGGTAATATACCCTTGTCTGTGTACCTATGACCCAGATAGGTAACTTCATGCATAAAGAATGAACATTTTTCTGGATGAAGTTTTAGGTTAAATTCGCGGCATAACTGAAATAATTTTGTTAAATTGTTGAACATATGTTGTTCGGAGCATCCTATGACTACTAAGCCGTCATGTATAAGAACGCCTGTGATAGTTCTAGACCCGAAAATGAAAATTCTCATGAATGAATTTGGTCCGTATAGCAATAGCGTATACCGAAATGAACCTTTATTTGTAGAGAATGATGTAAGGTTTCTGGACAACTCTATTGTGTGAAATCCGAACATAAGGTCCAAGCAAGAAAAATATTTAGCCCGTCCTAACTGATCCAATATATCTTCTATGCGTGGTAAAGGAAATTTGTCAGCTAATAATTTTTTGTTTATTTGTCTATAGTCAACCACTAGTCGCCATCGTTTTGTTGAATTCGGTAGGCATTTTTTTGATGGTCCGACTATACCATCCTTTATTAATTTGTCAACATGTTTGTTTATTTCTGGCTTTTCACTTTCTGCATTTCTATAATTTTTTATATATACTGGTGTTTTATCGCTTAAGCGAAGTTGTTGTTTATAAAAATTGTTAGCTGATATCGGTTCCGATTCAAGGCCGACAGTTCTGGCAATTTTGTTTGAAATTGAGAGGGAAAACTTATTTTTTTTAATACTTCTTTTGTTCTATCATAATTGTACTTGGGGTTGCGTTCCTTGGGCTTTTGTATATCATAGTTTTCTAACGATTCGCATTTTATTGTATTAACATTTAAACTAATTGTTTCAGAGTTTGTATTTAGAAATCGGACTGTTGCACAACTCGTCTTAACCAATGTGCTCGGAACCAGCACACCTTTAAATGGTTGTTGACTCGGAATAAAAGCGGACTGTTGTTTTGAGTTAATTTTTACTGTTGTAATTACTTTTGCTCTACATGGTAGTAAGAGAGTATTGTCAGAAATTGAATTGTGCATTGGGATTTGTATTGGAAAAGTCAGGTTATTCGGTCTTAATACTAAAGAACCTTGTGAGTCTTGAAAATCTAAGATACAGTTGAATTCTTTAACGAAGTCTATTCCCAGAATGTTCCATGCGATGGAATCGGAAAATCAGGTGGGACTATTTGAAAGTCATGTGGTATAATGACATTTTTTGTTTTAAGCTCCACTAACGCTAAACCCAAGGATTTTATAGAACCTTGTCCTATTGCCGTTATATTTGAAATTTTAGAACTGTCCAATTCGGGGTACTCCTGATTACATTGTTTGAGTAATGAAATCTCGGCTCCCGTATCTACTAACAATGTTAAATATTTGTTGGTTTTTTCATTTTTAACTTTTATGAAAAAACTGAGGCAATATTGATTTTATAGATTCTTACTGTCCTTCTTCCTCTTCTACCGTCAAGGGGTCCTCCTCGTTTTCCTGTGTAATCCTAACATTTCTATTATAGTTATTTCCGCGGTTTGAGGAGTTGTGGGTTCCTTGCGGTGTGCTGTTGTTGTGATAATAGCCACGGTTATTGTAATTTCCACGGCCACCACCACGGTTTCCTCTGCCCCGATATATGTTATTTCCTCGGTAATTGTTTTGTTTATACCGATTATTATAAAATAATATGGCGTTCGATTGGCCTGCCTCTTCGGTACAACTATTGACAAATTTAGTTACGGCTTCGTTCATATTTGTGAACGTTCTCGCCTGCATGATAAATTTTGCCTTATCAATTGAGCAGTTTGTTGTCATTGCCTTCACAGCACTTTGGGTGCTTTATTTAGATGCTAATTTTAGTGTTAAGCAATCGTTTATATAAGCCCCTTGTAATGCTCTGGTCAGATCTTCTACTTCTTTGGCAAATGCACTTGCCGTTTTGTTTTTTTGCTGCAAAATTTGCGTATATTTTTTTTGTTAAATTTTGTCGAGGTCTTGAGCTTGGCTCTTATGCTCTCTATACAAATGTTCTCTTTTGATACATATTTTATAGATGTAATGCACTTTTAAGCACTACTTGTATCAACAGAGCTACAGTTATTAATATTAGTAAAATAAACATGAAGTTAAAATGAGGAGTATTGTCAACTATGACATTATGTACGACATTTGCCGTATTGTCTTTTACTTCTTCCTCTTTTGAGCTCCACAGACCCATTTTTTACTTGTTTTTTGATTACGGTTTTTATGAAGGTAGAAGGGATAAGATATTTAGTAAACCTATAAGTGATGTGGTTAATAAGTGCACAACTTTTAGTTTACATATCATCAAAATTCAAGTTACAATAGATTTACTTATATTAAGCTTACACCAAAAGTTGTGTGTTAGTACATGAGTTTATGTGAAAAAAAACTAGGTTGTTAATGAACATAATTATCGCACCCCGCGTAAATGCGTTGCAAGTGCTAAAAAAAATCAAGCGGTGAACTAATTACTTAGTCCGCTTCTTCTTCTCCCGGTTGAGAAGGCAATTTGATTCCTTTAGACGCAGTTTCAATTTTTCCTGGTTAGTTTGAGGTCTTCCTTCGTTTAAGTCTCCGATGATCACCGCTTGTTCTTTTAGGAGTTGGCTTGTTTAAATTTTCTTTTGCTTTTGCAATTTTTTAAGTGTAAGCTTCATTTGTTTTTTAAGTTTCTTGAATGTTTTGTTTTGTTTTTTTTTTTTGCTTAACTCAGTTGTTTGTTGTTGTTGTTTTTTTTTCACTTTAACTTCTCATTTCTTTTTTTTTTTATTTTGGAATGTTTTTATTTTTGCACTCTTTCGGGTCCTGTCACGGTGGCCATATAATGACAGGAGAAATCATACGACATTATCTTCTTGAGTGGTGTTCACGACTGAACTTTTTTTTGCAAACGTTTCTTCTTAGAGGCTAAAAACTGAAGCGAACAGCGATTGGAGTATATACATGCATTGGCATGAGACGGCCGTCTATAAGTGTTAGTTGGTGTAGAGCCAGTCGTGTAGGGTGTAGGGCCGGCTCGTTGGCCGGACACTTGAGAAGGAATGTGTTAGTTTGTATGTGCACATACAATGTATGTATTTATGTAATTAAAATAGAATTAAAATTATATACTCCGCTACACTACATTCGTTGAAAAGTATTTAACAGGAAGAAGGAAGCGTTTCCGACCCTAGAAAGTATATATATTCTTTATCAGTATTAATAGCGAAGACGATTGATTTTTCAAATCGGAACATTATTTTGCTATTTTTAAAGAAATTTAGGTTATAAAGCTTCATATGATCAGTGACGTCACTTCAGTCAGTTACTTAACATGATTAAAACAGTAACGGGTATCTTATAGTCGCGGCACTCGACCATAGCGTTTTCTCTTGTTTTTATTTATATGCGAACCTCTTAGATGCCCCCAGGTGTGAGCACATTTTGTTTGGCTTTATTTGGTTTATTCAGTCTGCTTCGGCTCTCGACAAAGTGAGAACGGTAAGAATGGCAATGCAAACCCAGGTTTTGAGCGAGTTTGTGAGTGTTTAAGTGGTGCTATTCTTAATACCAACTTTTTGGCTTTAATTGATAACAATTTTCAGACTCGGAGGCTATTAGACCTGATCAAAAACATATATATTCTAAGGAGTTCTACCTGTTAGATCACCACTTTTTTAGACAAAAATGTATAATAACGGCCTTTTTAAAAATGTATGAATGTAAATAATAATAATAATAATAATAAATCATCTACTGGAAAATCGAGTTTTTCTTCGAAAAAAGGACACCTTATCTGAAACTACAAAACTGAAAATAAATTAACCCTTGGAGTTGCCGCGCAGCTGTTTTATTCCGCCATGAATTCACCTCACTCGTCGTCAGTCCCATTGGACAGATGGGATTGAAACCGGGCCCCTCCCCGAAAGAGGCCATCGTGCCTACTCCAGCGAAACCGTCAGCTCTGAGTGTGAGCTAGGCAAATTAAAAATAAAGTGAGAAGGTGTACGAAAACGTCGGCAAGCCAAGTACCAGCGCCTGTGCTCGAGCCCAACTGGAAAAGCTTCATAGGTTTACCAACCTGGATAATTTCTTTTCGGTCCTATCAACTGATGATGACACTTAAAGTGAAGACGAAATCCTGAACGACCATAACGTGACCAATAGGTCGTCAGAAAAGTATGGTAAGTCAGGAAGACTAAGCCCTCTGGCAAAAACGCACCTGACCAATATAAAATCCTTCTCCAAAGCCATCTCCGGTGCTTTAGGAAAATACGTCGTACAAGGCGAATATTTTAAATATTTTTTTTATTTAATTCGAATTTGGTGAAATGCATGGTTTCGTATTTCTACTACTTAACTAAAGGGCACAGAGCATGCGAACGAAAGGGAGTTCTGATTTTTATATTTCATGGAGATAAAGACAAAGACGAGAGAGGGAGAGAGATGGCCGCACTCGCCTGAGCGAAAAGCTTTTTGGGTCCGGCTCCCCTCTTTACACTGGACGAAACCTATACCTGAACGAACACCGACCCCTCTGAAGGGACGACGTCCTTCAGGACAGCGTCGGTAGGAACGCCAGTCTATGAATGGCGTGCCGGTAGGTTTCCTCCGCTGTCAGCGCTCCCGGGATTCTCGCTGCCAAAACCTGAACTTGAGACACAAGACACTCTGCCTTCGCCGCAAGCAAGCGACGAGTTTGGTGGAGCCAACAGCGGGTCGCCGATCAGAAGATGCCCGTTGTTCGCCGTCGCTGGGGTCCGAAGGAACAGGTAATTTGCAGACGTCAGACCGCCGAAGTCAGGTGCTCTGGGCGGTATGAACGCAAACTCGCATACTTTTTTTGATGCAAATGCCTGTAGACCGCCCACCTCCTTCTCCAGACGGGCTCGAAACTCTTTCTGATAACGGTCTGCGCCGACGAAGTTAGTCGCGGTGACGCACCACACCTTTTCGGAACTCACGAACCTTTGAAAAACCAATAAAAAAGCATCAGTGGTGAGGTCAGACACTTAACTCTAAGTGGACCGCTTTGGACGCAAAACAGACAAACAAGGCCATGTATGTCTTGTACGGTGGCGTGCCACGACTACGAATTGCGAGCCTTTCGATAGCAACAACGGCTTCGTACTGGATAGGAGTATTCAATTACCGACCACCAAATCGGAACAAAGTCGAGGAGCACCAATCTAATATATTTTCCTGCATAACGGGATTAAACTTCTGAGTTTTCGGCGATACCCGTCTCTGTTTCCGAATTTCGCCTATATCGTCACTGAATTCATGAGATTGGATAACTTCTACAATCTTTTCGAACGCAAAATTCAGTTCTCTTGGCGTAATACTTTGTTCGAAATGTGTTGACACCCACACGAAAACTCTCAGAAGCTTCAGGTGCAACGAAAAGGACTATTTTCTGAATCACGCCATTAGGCTCTGCTGTAGCGATCGGACTCCATAGGCACACCTTCTGAAGCTGGTTCGAAGTGTGAGTTTACAGGCCAATTGCTTTCTGAGTCAAGTAAAACCGTTGGCCCAGCGAACGAAATGGACGTGACGAACTTTTCAACGTCACATCCTCGAGACACTATACCCGCTTGGTTCACTTTCGTAGGGATGTGTCGCCAAATTGCTTTCTCCGACCACTGTTGGATTTCCGCTACTCGGTTCGAGACGAAAACGGACAACGACGAGGGATAGGATTTAATCCAATGCAGAGTGATCTCGGATTCAGAACATAGGACAACGTTAATTATTGGACAATTAATTAATGGCCGTACACGATTAAGCTCTGCTTAAAGAGGAGCTGCACACAGCTCAAGGCGAGCCAAAGTTTTCGTCTTGAGAGAAGCTACTTTTGATTTGGCTGTCAGTAATGACAGTTTTAAACATTCAGCAATTTGAGTGCAAACGTAGATACACGCTGCATATCCTCGCATGCTTTTGTGACCAAAGGACACAATATGGATCAAAAAGCCGCCCCGTCAGCGATAGTATGTTTCGTTTTGTCGCACAAAGATCCATGTAAGTGTCATCCATTGAATGTAATCTTTGCCAGGTAACCAAACCACTCTAAGGGTTTTAGTTACATCTGGAGATCTCAGGGCAGCTTTAAAACCACTTTGCCAATTCGAAACCTGCCTCTTGCAAAACCAGATCATCACGAAGGCTTTCCAGGTTTTCAAATCTTCCTTGTCAAACGATCGTCAACATAGAAATCTTTCTGAATGACCTTTGCAGCATTTGGATACTTAGCCTGCGCCATGTCTCCAAGCTGAATTAAACACCGGATTGCCATAAAGGGTACTGGCGAAGTTCCATATGTTACGGTATTCAAATTAAAGATCTTGAGAGACTCGGAAGGGTCCCGCCTCCGCACTATTAGCTGGGAGTTTCGGTCAGCTTCGTCAACCATCACTTGGCGGTACATCTTTTTAATGACCGCTGCAAGGGCAAATTTATGTATTCTGCTCCGATAGAGTGTATAATAGTGGATCTACCATCAAGATGCCATTCAACGCAACCTGCGTCGATGTGCGGCTTGAGGAAATCCAGATACATTTTCTTTAAAGAAGGATCTTTTGACAATCTCCTTTCAAGCGACAAAATTTCTGCAGGGTGGTGTCGATTAACTTCAACGCTTCTTCCTGACAGCTCAGATGTACCGAATATTCTGCCTTTATTTTGTTTTCCGAGGCACATCTCCCTGACACTATTAGCCGACAACAGTTTTTTGTAAGATGGGAAGCACACTGACTTAGAAGTTATGCTTATTTTTTCCTTATAATATATAGTTACATAATCTGCATTTCATTGTTATAAATTACATTTTTATTTTTTGGTTATTCGATAGGTTATGATCTTGTTAATAATATATGATATATTAATATGATTAATATATTTAATATTAATATGATCCAGTTAATATCAATAGTTTCGTTGCTTGTAAAGTCGGTATTAAGTATATCGGTTTCAACATTTTCAATTTCCAATTGTCTTGCTTTGTCTGATAGATATTTAAGTTGTTTTATCCCGTAACTGTTTGACTTACATCTTCATTAATTTGTCTCGTAACTGTTTGACTTACATCTTCATTATTTTGTCTCGTAACTGTTTGTCTTACATATTCATTGTTTTGTATCTACCCCTTTTGACCTATTCTTTTATGATGATCCTTCGTAATGATGATTTTCTTGTCAAATGGAAGTGACACATTTGGCGTTTCTAGTACTTTGTTTACTACTGCCATTCGTCGCTGCTCAACACCGTTGCTTATATCGATATCGGCGCCGCTCGTCTTCAGTTCCGACCTAGGGTCGGCATCCTCCACAGATAAGTCCTCCCCCAAGTAATTTTCTAGGTCAGTAGGTAAATAAAGCTGGTTTTGGCATAGATTTATGGGTTATTAAGCTGTCACATTAGTGATAAAAACATGGTTTCCCCCTCCCCGAAACCCATTATCCGACGTCTCTTGTGATAAGGATTTCCCCTCACCAACCTTTTAATGAGTATGGATTCTGGCACAGAAATCATAAACCCATAAATTATAGTTTTTAAAATTAGTGCACGTGTTCAAAGAAGTAATAAAATGTGACGATTGTGTCATGATTAGTTTTCCGACCCCCCTATCCGTTATTTGGGAATATTGAAATGTATTCCTGACCCTAATTAGACGGATTGGGAACTTCTTAAGGAGTTGAATTTTCTCAAATCACACTGTCTACGTGTGTGCGTGTGTATGGTTGAGTGGGAACACCAGATGTGTGTGGAAACATGACATGTGGAACCGATGAGGAAGATCCATGCTCGCACCGTAATAAAATGTGTGTTTTGGTATTTCTCTCTCTATTCCAACACATAGATAACAAGGATACAAGAGGTTGTGGTTTTGTGTGTGTAGTCATTGTTTTACAGCTCTAAGTAATTTCACTCCTAATAAAAGGTCACTTCACACGCATGCATCTGATTTCTAAACATCTTGTAAGAGCATGTTACGGCACCCGTTGCGCACGCGCTGAATGCGGTTGTGTTCCGGGGGTAGTGTTCATCATAATAGATAAGTGTATACGTGTGCAAGTGAGTCTATATATATGTATTTCCCATCCCTTATTCATAAAAAGTAAGAACAAAAATTTTTTTTCATTTCACATAATACGTTTATTTATTAATTATTGATACAATGAAATAATTTTTCTAGCTCCATTGTTTCGATTTACGTAAAAAAAGGCATGCGCATGTTTCCAATCTCGAATCGGTGTTTCAGAATGTAAAGTGTTCACCATATTTCATTGTTTTTAGATCTTGTGCACCTTGATTCATGAACATAATTTTGGTTTTAAGAAGGTATTGGAAATGATTTTCAAATAGCTTCCCATTGAATTGTAGAAAAAAATTATCAATTTCTTCAAGAAATTTCATTATATATTGAAATCTTTTTTTATGAAACAGGTCTTGTCACAAGTCGTCTCAACTTCAAAATGAATTGAATGCAAATAGATATGTTTCATTTATTTTTAACAACTTAAGATATTGTCGCCTTTGCGCAAAACTTTCGCCTCCATCGTACCAACAAATTTTATGATGCTTTTTTGTTAACCAGTTTGCAGTGGTTCGAGATTTTGTATTTAATAAAGTAAAAATCATATGGTGGTTCTATAATAAAACTATTATTCTAGTTTGGTTTCTTTTCAACAAATATTCCAATTCCAATTCCAATTCTTTAAGAATAAATTTATTGTTATTGTCAAAGAAACCTTGAATATCAGTTGATATAATATCTTTAATCATTTTTAAGCAATATCAAACTACTCGTTGTACTAATCCGTTTAAGGGATTATATTCGACTAATCGATCGTAGGCAATAAGCTTGGGTATTTTCGTCCCTTGGTGTCTTCAGTTCAGTTGAAATTCTCGAGTCAATAGGACCAGATTTTACTATTTCATTTTGATATGATAGATCAATTACGATAATTGGAACTTTCATTTTAAATTCCGACGGTGTTAAAAATGGTTGTGACTCACGATAGTAGTAACTAGATTTAAATCTTGAATACATTTCATATAGGTGAGCAAACTGATTCTTATTGAAGTCGACATTTAAATTATCATATGGGTATGAGTCAGAATTTAAATTAACCTTCAAGTTTGATAAATTATTTGTGACAAGTTTTCCGTTTAGTGTAAATCCGATTATTGCAAACCTAGGTCTCTCCCGATTTGCTGAAAGTTTAACACTCCAACAGTGGTGTGTTCCTTGTCCTAATTTCGGATTAACTTAGGAGACCCAATTACGAAATGCAATAGGTAGGTTTACACCACTTTTAATAATATCATACATCTTAATTTTTGCAATGTAAAAATGGTAATGGTAATTTCTGATTTAAATGTTTGTTCCAATCTCTTATTTTCAAAGGCATCATCTAGGTTTTTAGTTATCATTAGCACAAGTTCATGTTTACAATTCAACAAAACCTTTTTATATTCTAAAGAAAACCCCAATAAATTTTTTAATGAGACAGAAAAGTTAAAGTAAGGTCCAGTAGAAAAGTCATCTCCACCACTCCATCCAGAATTTGATAGATTTTGACTTTGAAGGTTATCAAGTGATAAAAAATTTTTAAGAGTAGTTGTCATACCGACAAATCAAGTTCTATCAATCTCGCATCCATTTATTTCGTACTTGATTTCATTCAAGAAGTAAGCCATACAATTATTTTTAAAAAAAGTTGTAACATTATCAGTTGTAGGACCGACTGTTGTATCTTGTCTAATAATTCCTTGAAAGTTGAGGTAACTTTCATGAGGGACAACATAAATGTCTTGATTTTGGATAGTAATTCGAATTTCATCGTTTGGTTTAAATGTTTGATTATACGACGAGTAGGTATGAAACTCTTTTTTCGAAATACTCTCATCCGAGTAAACTTTTTTTCGAACATTTAAAATTTTATTCATTGTTTTCTTCCAGTATATATTTTATTAATGTTTAACTTTGAAGCCTAGTGACTTTAAAAATAATTTATTTGTTAAAGTAAGTGAAGTTCTTTTTAGAGTAGATCCTCTTTCTATAGCTTTACAATTAGTAATGCTTGGTTGAGTTTATGAACCAGGTCAACCGAATCGAAACGTCTTCACCACGTAGATTTACCAAATCTCCGTTTAGATCTACAATGCGTAAGGAGAGTGTGCTTATTTCATCACAGTTGATTGGCAAGTAAATAAGATTATGTGGTGTCACATTGATTTTATAGCCAGGAACATTAATACCGAATTCATGTAACGTATGATTAGGTGTATTATCTACATATGAACCAGTAATTATGTTACATTCCAATCGAATAGTATTAATTTTTAAAATATTGACAGTCAGATCGATAGGTATGTTTTTGTTGGGCGTTTCCCTAAAACTCTTTTATCAAGACCAAAAAGTTGACCAATTGATCTTTCCTTGTTAAAGTAAACCGGCTCCCGAGTGCTGGTTATTTCCACTTGAAGAGTATTGTTATTGCTTTCAATTTTAAAAGATTTTTCAATACCATAATCTTTAAGTTTTTTATAAATATAATCAGTTATATCATTTAGTTCATAGGATCCAGTAGGAATGGTGATTATATTTGTTCCAATATGGAAGTTTTTTTTTCGTCTATATTTGGGATTGAATTGTACATATTAAAATCAATTAATGCACACTTAAAACGTCTATCCAATTCGATTGGTGGAAAATAGTTTGTATTTATAACAGAACTATTTCCATTCAAGGTCAAGGTCACTGATCTAGACATAATGAAATCTGTTGTTAAACTGTGGAAATGTTTATTATTAATCTATTTTATACCAAATCCAGTAATTTTTTTATATAAAAATAAATTTATCAAAACCTTTTCTATATCCTCCATTATCCATATCGTTATCTTTACTTATAAGCAAGAATCAAAATTTATCCTCCCAACATTTTTTACAAATTTTCACGAATGTGTCGTACCCTATATCTGTATCAATATGATCCCTTTATATATGTCGCATATTTAAATCATCTTGTTTAAACATTATTAGAAAGTTGCATTATCACGAATCAAATGTTTAGGTATATGGGTATGATGTTTGACATAAATAAAAGAAATCAATATTTTTATGACGACCCATACAAAAAGAAGATCTTTATTGTCTTGTTTTTCACAAGCTACATCATCAAATATCATATTAGAATTATTTTTTGCTTCACTGGGGTGTAATACACCATCGTTATGAGAGAAAGTATGATATCCCATTCCTTTACTAGGTTTTATTATTTTTCCAAGTACTCATATTTAGGTTGATATAAACTCTTAGAAAACACGTAAATATTTTCGAATTTCAATCCGTTTGGACTCTCTATCAAACTGAGCATAATGTTGGTTTTACCACAATTTGAAGGTCCAACAATAAGAGCTCTTATTATATTAGGTAAGAGAGAACTATGTCGTGGGGGTTGTTTTTTCTCGTTTTCATCGTTGATATTTCCAACGATAATTTTTTGTTTTTGACTTATTAAACGCATTCTTAAAGCTTATGTACCTCATTCGATGAGAAATCTTTGATGATTAAACATCAATATAATGGGGAAGCGTTTTTATAATCGATTCATTAGTGTTTTCAATTGTAAACGAGGTGGTGATCTTGTCAACAACTTAATTAATACATTACCGTTTGAAGCCCATATACCAGGATATAAATTTTGTGGGCCGGGCACACAGTTAGAAAAACGTTTGAAACGAGGTGATCAAGGAATAAATAAACTGGATGAGGCTTGTAAGGAACATGATATAGCATATTCCCATAAAAAGGATTTACATGAACGTCACATTGCAGACTCTATATTAATTGATAAAACTTGGTCACGTGTAAAAGCAGACAGTACTCTTGGTGAAAAAGCAGCAGCATATTTGGTGACCAACATTATGAAAGCAAAGAAAAAATGTGGAATGGGGATATCAAAAACATAAAAGAAATGTAAAGGGAAGATGACGAGGAAAAAAGTAAAGATGACGAATATGTCGACTGTTATTAACGCTGCTACTAGAACATTAAAAAAACAAAAGCCATTGGACATTGTGGGTGCAATCGAAATTGCACGAAAATCAGTTCAATCGACAATGGGTTCAAAGAAAAACGTGAAAGTACCAAGAATAATTAATGTACCCCAAACTGGTGGTTTTTTACCAATCGTACCTATTTTGGCTGCCCTAAGTGCCCTCCGTAGTTTAGCTAGTAGAAGTGCCGCCATTGCAAAAACAATAAACAACGCTAGAATGAAAAGAAAGAAAGAGTTGCTGTAGGAGAAGGGTTATATCTCAAACCGTACATAACAGGTTATGGATT
The DNA here is from genome assembly GCF_018153835.1 of Drosophila eugracilis. Taxonomy (NCBI): domain Eukaryota; kingdom Metazoa; phylum Arthropoda; class Insecta; order Diptera; family Drosophilidae; genus Drosophila; species Drosophila eugracilis. The sequence goes on from NW_024572651.1 coordinate 62,401, forward strand.
CTACCTAAAACCTAAGGGATATGGTATTAAGAAGCGAAAAAACTAATATGTCAGCTACCCAATAGACCACTTTCAAATATAGACATTACAACTTGCTCAAAAATATATACCAAATTTTCGAGGAGTATATATGAGGGATTTACTTTCACGCTCTCCAAGAATTCAAGAATGTGGTATAGTTAACCTAGATGATTCACAATCAAGTGGTACACATTGGGTCGCATATAACAAAAATAAAAATGATAGTATTTGGGAAAACAAATACAATACAACTACGAAGAGTTCAACATTTTGATACATACAACAGTGGTCTATCACAAACAAATGTTTTTTAAAAAGGAAAGAAAGGCGAAATATATAATGATGATGTGGACAAAGGGACTGAGCCGGAAGCTATATCAATCCCTATAAGAGAAAATTAAATGAGGAAAGATATAAAAAATTATAAAATTATTAAAAAAATAATAAATGATAATGAAAATCTTACAACATCCATTCCACTTCGTACGAAAACTGGTTTCGATTATATGACTCTGGAGGAATCAAATCCAAATTATATATATTGGAATGATGTGAATGAACTAGTCGAACGGTTAAAAATTTTAGTGGCTTTAAAAATAGGCGGTAACAACAATCACAATAATGAGATTTTCTCAATAGTAGAGGAACTGCGAGAGGAGGGAATTATTGTTTAATTAGAGTAGATATATATAACACAAAAAATATTTTTATTTATAATCATCATGTCTGTTGACATGTTTGAATAAGAGGGAGCTATCAGATCATTTAAACAGAGGTGTTAAATTAAATTAAACTTTTTTAATTGATACTGATGGTAATCTAATCGCTCAAAATAAAAGAAATAAAAACGCTATTAAACCCTTAGATGAAGATGACTTGACCACAAAACAATATACAGATGAATGTGTCAGAAAGTTGGGGGAAGACCTAAGAAAACTTGTAAGTCAAAGTATTTATCGTCGACTTACAAATATTTCAAATCTTGAAAATAAAATAGAGAAGATAAAAGTTATTGAGGACTATATTTTTTAAGTATGTAACAAAACCGACAGCGATACCAAAAAAGACAACAACTGAAATAGAAGGTGTAGCCTATACACCAATTCGAAGAATATGATTAAACGAGCAATTGTAAATGAGTTGCACGGACCGTCTCCTAAACATTTTCAACGAAGACGACTCATTACGAAGGGAATAAACTATCTGTGGCAAGCAGATTTGGTTGAAATGGGGGGTTATTCAACATCTAACAAGGGTTATCGTTACTTATTAAATGTAATTGATACGTTTTCTAAATTTGCTTTGAGGTGAAGAACTACAATCAAAAAATGCCAATGATGTTTCCCAAGCAATGGAGAAAAACGTAAAATCAGATCATGGAACACCAAAAAATTTACAAACAGATGATGGAAAAGAGTTTTTTAATACAAAATTTAAATAATTAATGAAAAGTTATGAAATAACTCATTATTTAACGTTCAGCACTCTTAAGGCATCAATTGTAGAGCGTTTTAATAGAACACTCAAAGAGTCAATGTGACGTGAGTTTAGTTTTAATGGGAAATATAAGTGGATAGATATTTTCAAAAATTTGATATTTGATTACAATAATAGGGTACATAGAACCATAAAAATGAGCTCAATCAATGTCAACACAACTAATGAAAAACAAATATTACAAGACTCATATTATCACATAAAGATATATGTTGAGAGTAAACTACGAAATGGCGATCACGTTCGTATCAGCAAGTACAAACATGTGTTTGAAAAAGGGTATACACCGAATTATACAACAGAAATCTTTAAAATTAGAAAAGTCAACAATACATTCCCCAAAACATAATTACTTGAAGATTATAAAGGTAATCCGATTCAGGGTGGGTTTTATAAAGAAGAACTCAAAAAGACTGAATTCCCGAACACATTTCTAGTTGATAAAATTTTAAGGCGAAGAGGTGATAAAGTTTTGGTAAAATGGCTTGGCTTTCCAATGGGCGTGGCCAACTGGGTAAATAAAGATAAAATTTTATAGTACAAATATATATATAAATTATAACATATAATTAAATTTATAAATATATTTACATACATATAAATGTACAAGTTTATAATGTGTATACTTACAATTTTAATAAAATATTATATGTTTTTTACAATTTATTTTTGTTTTACTTATATTTACCACAATCTCGATCAAAATAAAACATTTCCAATTCAATTGACTTATAAAATAATTCTTGTTCTATGTTTACTTCCTTATCTCTAAGTTAATTTAATGTATTAATATCTGTATTTATCCCATTTATTTTATCTCTTAATGATACTATCCACAATGTCCTTTTCCATTAATCTTTTATGTACCATGATCATTGTGATTTAACATTGCAAACTCTGTTTTATTATGTTTACGTTTTCTTTTACTATCATTAGCACAAAGCACATTCTTATATACCCTATGTTCAGACGAACACTAATAAAAATAAAATATAATACTTTATGAGCTCTGTGCATGTCATGTGACAGTTGTAAATCGATCCAGAGCCATAAACTATGATCTGTAATTGTAGACCCTACAGGGGAGCGGTCCTAGCACTTGTAATCTGTAAGTGCAGGCCACTTGAGCCAAACCGAAGATAATCACTTGAGATGCTTCTCACACTGCGCCAAAGGTTCCTGTGCGGGGGTCAAATGATAACTCTCCCGCGCAGGCAGACGCGGCCTCTGCGTAGGCCACAGATAAGACCAGAATAAGAATTTCATGTTAGTTTCCTAAGCAGGGACTTAGAAAATAAAATTCAGTTTTAATACAGAACTCAACGGAAAAGGTTGTTTTATTAATGCATCTCTTTCATTTTGGTCCTTCGACAACTTTGCAGTTTTCCCCCACCAGTGGTAAGAGACTCAGAACTAAGGCCAGCACCTAAGAAATAAAATCTGTAACACTTGCAGTTTTTGTTTAAGGTGTTAATGAATAGTTGACTCTTGTTATCCACCACCAGTGGTAAGAAACAGAGTAAAAAATTTATAAAAATCAAAAAGATATAAAAGAATCTTTTCTGATATAATAAAAAATTAATTCAACTATAGTATTGCAACAAAAAGTCCAAGTTTGTTGTGAAAGTGGTCGAGAAATCGACAAATTTCAAAATAAAAATAATTTTGCCATCGAGCAATTATTATTTTTGGCGTTTTCGAGGCCTTCAAACATCGAAAAAGTGATTTAATAAAATCAGGCGTATTCGAGGCCGACATCGAAAAAGTGACTCCCAAATTCATTGAAAAAATAACGGGTATAATAATAAAAAAGTGACTCCCAAATTTATTGGAAAAATAACGAGTATAATAATATCAAAGTGCCCCAAAGTGACCCCAAAAATAAGTGACTCCCAATATAAAAACAAAAGAAAAAGATCCCAGAAAAAAAAAAAGAAAAAGATCATAAATCATCTATAAAATACCTAACCTGCATACAAGGACGCCAGGACTTCAAGGACTTCAGCACGTCTACGACTACTACTACAACTACAATATCGAGGACAGCATCTACCAAAGTCAACTTTAATCGACAACGGAAAAAACATCGAACATCATAGAGTCAGCAGCGACGACAGCAGCGGCAACCATAAAAAATAAATAGGATCACATAAGTCCTATTATTCATAATTAAATAATTGAAAATTAAAAATATTATATATATTATAATAATATTATATAAGTTGTCGGTAATTTAAGTCGGTTAATATAATTTTTTGTAGTATAAAAAGTATATAGCAAAAATGTTGTCCGATCAAACTATCGCACTTATAAAAAGGCAGGTGGAGATTACCAACGCCCTTACGGCGCTGGAAGTTCTCCCAAGCTTATCATTTGAATATTTGAAGAAATTTGATGAGCTAAAAGCCGAGTGCATCCAAAACCATAAAGCTCTGGTACATATTGGAGTAGTCGACCATGACTACTTTGTAAAGAGTCATTATGAAGAAATGCTCTCGATTTTTAATAGAATTAAAGTAAGAATAGATAAAGTGTTAGCTGATTCTGATAAGTCCGAGGGAAAATTAATGGCAAACGAGCAGAAAATAGAATCAAATGTAAGCTGCGAAAGCCAGTTAGATATAGCGATTGAGCAGTTAGAAAGGTATTTAAAAGACACATTTGAGGACATTCAAAACGATAAAATTAAAACTTTTGAAATTAGGATTGGGAAGATAAATTTTTTAAAGCAGGGAAACACTACGGACGTCACGATTAAAAGGTATGATGATATATTTGAAGAATTAGCATTCGATATTTCCATGGTGACCAAAGATATGAGAAAAAAACTAGAGGAAATTGTGCCTAGTAAGGTAGAAGTTGGAAATCAAAAAATTGATGATTTGCCAACGCTACCTAAAATTCAGGTACCCACATTTTATGGAGATTCCAAAGATTGGGAACTATTTTATGAGTTATTTAATGAACTCATACATTTAAGGGAGGATCTCAGTCCATCCTTAAAATTTAATTACCTTAAAATCTCACTAAAGGGAGAAGCCAGGAATGTGGTTTCTCACTTATTGTTGGGATCAGGTGAAAACTATGAATCCGCTTGGGAATTGTTAACCAAGCGGTATGAAAATAAAAGGACAATTTTTTTCCGATCAGATAAATCGCTTTCTTGATCTACAAAATCTAAATGTGGAATCAGTGCTGCAATTAAGAATGTTTATTGACACAATTATTGAGTCAATTCACATGATAAAATTAAAGGCACACATTTCTGACGAGGTTTTTTTTGCACACATAATAATAAGAAAATTTAACAAAGAAGCTCTACAACTATATGAGAGCCATGTTAAAAAAACTAAAGAAATTCAAGCATTGTCCGATGTCATTGAATTTTTAGAGCAACGACTCAGTTCGATTAGCTCAGTTCAGGATGAAAAATCTGGTAAAAAAGTGTTCAGTAGCAATATGAAAGAGTTGTCTACTAACAGTTGTCCGATGTGTCCGATGTGTGTACGGGACATTTGATACTACTACAGCACATTTGTGTTTTAAATGCCTTAAACATTCATATAGTAAGAAATGTCAAAATGACATTTCATGTTCGATTTGTAAGAAAAATCACAATAGTATGCTACACATTTATGTCAAGTCTAAAACAGACCAAAAAGTTGAAAAAACGAATGAAAATAAAGTAAACTCGTGTATGACATCGGAACAAGCGTTGCTAGCTACAGCACGCATTCAAATTCAAACCTCTGAGGGAGGTTTCGAAAATTTTAGAGCTTTGATCGACAGTGGTTCTCAAAGCACAATAATTTCAGAAGAATCTCCGCAGATTCTGAAATTGCCCAAAATTCGGTCTCAAACAGAGATCAGTGGAGTATCGTCCACGGGAAAGTGCATCTCGAAGCACAAGGTAAATCTTTCAATTAAACGAAATAATTCCCAAAAAACGATAAGAGTTGAAGCACTTATACTTCCAAAACTTATGAGGGCTCTCCCAGTCAACACAGTTAATATTGACAAAACAAAGTGGGAGAAGTACAATTTGGCTGACCCAGACTTTAATAAGCCGGGTCGTGTAGATCTGATAATTGGGGCAGATCTAAACACTCACATTCTGCAGAATGGAGTGGTCAAAATTAATGGCCTCCTCGGTCAAAAAACCGATTTCGGGTGGATTGTCTCTGAATGCAAAAAATCCAAAAGGTAAGAAGACAATTGTAGGAACCACCATCGAATTATAAGATATGGATCGGTATTGGGAAGTTGAGGAAGAGGACAAAAATGATATCGAATCTGAAATATGTGAGAATTATTTCATAAAAACTACAAAAAAAGGTTCAGATGGTCGATACATTGTGTCAATTCCATTTAAAGATGATGTCACTTTAGGAGATTCGAAGAAACAAGCAATGGTTCGTTTCATTAATCTTGAGAAAAAATTAAAAAGAAATGAGAAACTAAGGTTAGACTATGCTAAATTCATGCATGAATATATGGATTTAGGTCACATGGTCGAAGTGCAGGGAGAAGAAAAATACTTTTTACCTCACCAGGCAGTAATTAGAGATTCAAGCCTGACGACCAAATTAAGAGTTGTTTTTGACGCTTCAGCAAAAACAACTAATAATAAAAGTTTGAACGACATAATGTGGGTTGGTCCACGAGTTCAAAAAGATATTTTTGACATTATCATTAAATGGCGAAAATGAGAATATGTAGTATCTGCGGACGTTGAAAAAATGTATCGTCAGATAAATATTAATGATAATGATCAACAGTATCGATATATTTTATGGAGAGATTCTCCAGAGAAAAATTAAAAATTATAAATTGACAACAGTCACATGTCGTACAGCATCTGCACCATATTTAGAGTGGGCGTGGCAGGATATAAACTTCCGCAGCGTATGGATATCCAAAATCTCCATGCTTAATCTCGTCTTTGTATCTTTTATAGTTCCTGAGATCTCAGCGTTCATACGGACAGACGGACATGGCTCAATCGACTTCGCAATTGATCCTGATCAAGAATATATACACATTATAGGGTCGGAAAAGCTTCCTTTTACCTGTTACATACTTTTCAACGAATCTTATATACCCTTTTACTCTACAAGTAACGGGTAAAAAACGTGCGCGCAAAAATCTCTAGCGATTTTATTTGAGCAACAGGTTAAAAAACGAAAAGAAAATAAATAACTTTTCCTGTCTTGAAATTGAATCCTAAATTGGTGCTCATTACGATAAGTTGGTGAACTAAGACACAAGTAGGGTCTACGACGAAATTAAATTAAACACCCAAGCGATGTACATTTTTTAATATTTATTTGCACGTATAGTAACTATAAATAATTTGTTAGTGTATGTAAAATTAATTATGTTAAAAGCTAAAATGCTCACTATCTACCGATTTTACATAGTAGGTTAATAAAGCTGGTTCTGGCACAGATTTATGGGCTATTAAGCTGTCACATTAGTGATAAAAACATGGTTTCCCCCAACCAAAAACCCATTATCAGTCGTCTCCTGTGATAAGGTTTCCCCCTCACCCTCTTAGTCAGTATGGATTCTGGCACAGAAATCATAAAACCGACATATCGGGTTTCGTTAACTGTAGCACATTCGGTAAAGGTGATGAGGTGTGTGTCTCGTATGGTAGCAAAGGTGCCATTCTCCACACTCACGTGAGCCGGTCGATCGTTTACGATGATAATCCCTTCGTCAACGTAGGTGATAGGCTGCAAGTCGCTTTGCTGGATCTCGCAATGCGCTATGCCTCCAGCATGGAGTTCTTGAGCGCATGAACTTCTTAGCGCCAGCTGGCAAAACGTAGCCCCTGGTGTTGTGGAACAATTCTTCACCGTGTGGAACTCTCCATTGCATTCTGCCACTACGTTCTCTACTATCCATAGCATCGTGTTGTGATGCGAAACGGGAAAAATTGTAACTTGTATTGTAATTGGCTCCTCCATCCACACAACTTCCAGGTCTGAATGGTCTAATATGCTTGGACTTACAACATTAACCTCAGCAAGAGCTATTGCCAGTATTAAATTTTGCAGCTCCATTGCAATCATCCTATTTCGAGATAATAACATCTCGTACAGGTGTCCCGTGTCAATTTGGGATTTTTTAGCTGACCTCAGGAGTTGATTGACGGTTGTGGAAATTTTGTTAATTTGGTCTTCTACCTTATTGTTGATATCTATTTGCCTATTGTTTGCATTGATTAATTGGAATTCCGTGAATTTAATTTTTTCAAAATCATCCGCATCTGGTGTCCCTGCAACTACTTTTAACGCTGTTCCCAGAAAATATAAGCTCCTAGCTACTCTATGGTGGATGCTTAACGAGTCGAGCAGGTCGCGCAGATGAGCGATGTCGACGACCAAGACTTTCTGCATGTGTGATTGAGGAAACATGTTGGTCATGCCATCAGTTTCCTCTACCACGCGCCTATATTCCGACAGATTCGCAGTGTGTCTTACGAATGCGTATTCCTCCCATACTAAAATCTGACCATCTACGATGGGAATGTATTTCGCCTGGGAGTAGTCCATCACGTGTGCCGATGTCATGGTCAACAAGAGGAGCAAGGGTACGGACGTAAGCCTGTAATTTGGATAAACTATTATGTCTGTTTTAAATGGGGTAGCCCACCACCAACGTATAAAGAGTGATCTTTACTAAGAATAAAAGCGGTCAAAAAGCTTATGCCGAGTGGCTAGAATATAAAAATACAAAAGTGTAAAAACATAAAAGTATGAAAATAAAAAAAATATAAAAGTATAGGGACTATCTGGCGAGCGATGACAAGGTTGTGATTCGCCTACCTAAGGTTGTCTTTACGGACCACCCTCCCCTTAATGAGGACTGTAGTCCCCATGTCCGCTTCAACAGCTTTTTCTTCACACAATGGTGTGAGCTTGTTGCCAAGTCTCCTGTTGGATTTCACCAAGACTTTGTCGCCAACTTCGAAAACCCTGTTCTGACGCGAAACGTTTTCCCTGGCTCTAAGCGCGTTCTGGGCTCTTTTAATTTTGTCGCAAACGTCTCGATGCATGTCTTCATTCTCATTCTGTATAACGTCGGCTGGCCTCTTGTTGATGACCGAGTGGATTGATTTGTTATACTTGGAGGTGGCTAGTAGCCTCAACGGTGTCACTTTTGCCTTTATCAATCTATAGACTTCTTGCTAATTCGAGAAAAGTGCTGTGAAAGCGCTCTACCTGACCATTTGAGACATTGTCCTGGAGGCAACCGGTTGCACCACAACAAACATTTTGAATTTGGCTATACAGGTGAGGAAGTATTTTTTATCTGTGGAAAAAATGTCTATATGTAACATTTCTCCCTTATGAGAAGGGATCGGAGTTTCGCCCAACTCTTGCTTTCTCGGGTGCCTGTCAAATTTAGCCCTGGCGCACGTTTTGCAGTTTGTTACAATTTCGTTGGCTAACTATCCATTTTTGGGAAGTAGTACTCGGTGAGCACATGCTTCACGTTTTCTTGTGCAGCTCAATGGGCCCTATTATGTCCAGCCGTGAGAATTTCTCTTCTTTCGCTGACCGCAAAAATGTCTGTTACGCGATTTTTGCAATGCCAGAATTTTGTGACCGGAAAATGCCGAGCTAGGACGTCCTTTCCACCTTTTAATTTTTCATTCGGATTGGATTCCGATACTGCGAAAGTTAGTGGCTGGTGGTCGGTAAAGATATTTATATCTTTTACCGCGTGTAGGTAGTGCCGTAATTTGGCCAAGGCCCATACGATGGCTAGTAATTCCCTCTCATTTGTGGTGTAATTGATTTCTCTGTTTTTTATCATCCTTGAAATCATTGTGATGATGTAACACTTCCATTTTCCCCTTTTAGGATGTCTGAAATGGGTCCTGCTATTGCCGGTGGAAAGTTGCAGTGGCATCTCTAAAATATGTATTCTTAAGCCTAACTTTCTAGCTCTTTTAGTTCCCGAAATTTTTGCATTTTTGGTTTTTCGGGTTTTGTGGGCGTTAGGGTGGGCGTGGATAGATGATAAAAAAAATATTTGCATTTGAGGCATCATAAAAGTCTACATGCGTAATCCGAACTTTCTATCACTTATAGTTACCGAGATATCAGGTTTTCTTGAAAATGCGAAAAACGTCTTTTAACCTTGGTGGGCGTATGGGTTGGTGTGGCCAGATAATAGTACCACTAAAAGATGCGCTGGCATCCAAAGTTTATTCATACTGAATCTCAACTTTCTAGCTATAATAGTTCACGAGATTTTAGCGATTTTAGTTTTTCGCGATTTGTGGGCGTTAGAGTGGGCCTGAAAGGATGCTGTAATAAACTACCGCTGTCCCGGGAACTCAAGAATTTTCATGGTTAATCTCAATGTTGTGTCTCTTATAGTTCCTGAGATCTCAGCGTTCATACGGACGGACGGACGGACGGACGGACAGACGGACATGGCTCAATCGACTTCGCTATTGATCCTGATCAAGAATATATATACTTTATAGGGTCGGAAACGCTTCCTTCTATCTGTTACATACTTTTTAACGAATCTAGTATACCCTTTTACTCTACGAGTATATATATTCTTGATCAGGATCAATAGCGAAGTCGATTGAGCCATATCCGACTGTCCGTCCGTCCGTCCTTCCGTCCGTCCGTCCGTCCGCCCGTCCGTCCGTCCGTCCGCATGAACGCTGAGATCTCAGGAACTATAAGAGACACAACATTGAGATTAACCATGAAGATTCTTGAGTTCCCGGGACAGCTCAAGTTTATTACAGCATCCTGCCAAGCCCACTCTAACGCCCACAAATCGCAAAAAACTAAAATTGCTAAAATCTCAGGAACTATTGGAGCACTCTTACGCCCACAAACCGCAAAAAACTGTGGCGTCTATAATATTATAATGAATGCCTTCGTTTGACCTTGTATAACTTATTTCTGTTAATATCTATCGATTTTTCAAATCGGAACATTATTTCGCTATTTATAAAGAAAATAAGGTTATAAGGCCTCACACGGGCAGTGACGTCACTATAAGCATACTCAACATACTTCCTCTGACAATAGGTGGCGCCTTGTGAATTCCCACTAGCAAAATAATATTTTAAAATTTTGTAAAACAGTAACGGGTATCTTATAGTCGCGGCACTCGACTATAGCGTTTCCTCTTGTTTAGAATAAATTTGGTAAGCAGGTGGTAACGAGCATCATTTCATTTTTTAAAACTTAAAGTCTTGGATGTACATTATGTATTCGGATCAATTTAAATTGTTTCTCAATCAGTTTAATATAGTTCTACTAAATTCTCACTATCTGCGACTTCTCATTATAAATATAAAACGACTTGAGTGTGAAGAAGTTGAAATGATAACTTCTATCCATGCTGTACACCGAAAAACATGTATGCGACTTCTCATTATAAATACAAAACGACTTGAGTGTGAAGAAGTTGAAATGATAACTTCTATCCATGGTGTACACCGAAAAACATGTATCTGGAGTAAGGATTCAGCTACGGAAGGAATCGACATATTCTAGAAAATAGAATGAGAAGAAAATAAAAAATACAAAAAAAGTATTTCAGACTATATAACTTTATTTCAGATAATTAAATATTTATTTCATTATATAATGAAAATAAAATCACTGAAATAAAGAAAATAATTAAATAAACACATTTGTTGATAAAGTAAATATTTATTTTATTTATTTCAGTTAATATGGGGCGTGAGAAAATAAAAGATTTTTTACATTTGAATTTTAAATATTTTAATTTTATTTTATTTTTTATTCAATTTTTTATTTAAATATCTAAGCTATTGACAACATTTATTAGAAACTCATCCTCTTTATCTTTCATTAAATCTATATATTTATTTTCTAAATCCCCCACTTTTATGTCGTCAAAGAGGTAGTCATCATCAGGAAAAACAATTTCTTCCGGGTCATCTATATCGATTCTTTGAGCACATTGAAAGTGCTCATACAAAAACTCATTTCCAAGGACATCCATCGTTTCTTCTCCAAATGTGAAATCTGAGTGATTCCAACTCTTGTGTTGGGTGCAACTATTTCTCTCAGATTCCTGTCTATTTGTGTCTTCCTTCTCTAGAGCCATTACATAGTTTGGCTCCGAGTCTTCGATGACCACCACATCGGAGTCTTGGTCACCGATTTCAATGTCCGTCAACAATTCCAAAGCCTGATATTACGCTCTTGGTGATTTTGGTGCTCCTGCTGAACAATTTGACTGCTCTCCTTTTTATACTTAAAGGGCATACAGATTATACTCCTAGACCTCCCAACAATCCAATTCAGTTTTTCAACTATATTGAAAGTCAGTTATTCCAAACATTTTGAAATATGAATAGAAATGTCTTAGAAACATGTTCTCAGAAAACAATTACTGCAACGTTACACTCCTTGTATCCCTTTCATCCTTCAGTTAATTGAGTTGGTCCATGTTTACCCAATAACTGTATGCATATGTATTGACATTTTTATTACGGTGAAATATGCGAGCGTTAGAAACAACGACTGCAATGCAAACTATTTAGTCTGTGTCCCGTTTGTTTAAAGTATTGAAATCTAAAAATTCTGAAATTTGAATAAACAACTTGAAACATTGACTTATACTTGATTATGCACTTGACAATTTTATTATGGTGCGTCAATGAACGTATATCGGTTCTCCATATCGTGATAAGTATCCCACCCTCTTCACACACATCTGGGGTTCCCACTCAACCATACACACGCACACACGTAGACAGAGGCTTACATATATAGAAATTGACAGTGTGTTTTGAGAAAATTCAACCCCTTAAGACGTTCCCAATCCTCCTAATTAGGGTCAGGAATACATTTCAATATTCCCAAATTACGGATAGGGGGGTCGGAAAACTAATCATGACACAATCGTCACATTTTATTCCTTCTTTGAACACGTGCACTGATTTTAAAAAACTATAATTTATGGGTGTATGAATTCTGTGCCAGAATCCATACTGACTTTAAGGTTGGTGAGGGGGAATCCTTATCACAGGAGACGACCGATAATGGGTTTCGGGGTGGGAGAAACCATCTTTTTATCACTAATGTGACAGCTTAATAGCCCATAAATCTGTGCCAGAACCAGCGTTCTCTACCTACTATAAGCTACATCATCAAATATCATAATAGAATTATTTTTTGCTTCACTGGGGTCTAATACACCATCGTTATGGGAGAAAGTATGATATCCCATTCCTTTAATAGGTTTTATTAATTTTTCCAAGTATTCATATTTAGGTTGATATAAACACTTAGAAAACACTAAATATTTTCGAATTTCAATCCGTAATCCACCTGTAAACGAGGTGGTGGTCTTGTCAACAATACATTTTGTGGGGCGATCAAACAGTAAATAAACTGGATGAGGCTTGTAAAGAACACGATATAGCATATTCCCATAAAAGAATTTACATGAACGTCACATTGCAGACTCTATATTAATTGACAAAGCTTGGTCACATGTAAAAGCACCAGACAGTACTCTTGGTGAAAAAGCAGCAGCATATTTGGTGACCAACATTATGAAAGCAAAAAAAAAATTGGAGTGGGAATATCAAAAACAAAATAGAAATGTAAGGGGAAGACGACGAGGAAAAAAGTAAAGATGACGAATCTGTCGACTGTTATTAACGCTGCTACTAGAACATCAAAAAAACAAAAACTGGGGTTTTTTACCAATCGTACCTATTTTGACTGCCCTAAGTGCCCTTTTTAGCTTTTTAGTTCCCGAGATTTTTGCATTTTTGGTTTTTCGGGTTTTGTGGGCGTTAGGGTGGGTTCTTGAAAATACGAAAACCGTCTTTTGAGCTTGGTGGGCGTATGGGTGGGTGTGGCCAGATAATAGTACCACTAAAAGATGCGCTGCCATCCAAATTTTTACATACTGAAGAAAAGATTAAGATTTTAGCGATTTTAGTTTTTTGCGATTTGAGGGCGTTAGAGTGGGCGTGGCAGGATGTTCAAATAAACTTGCACTGTCTCAAGACCTCAAGAATTTTCATGCTTAATCTTAACTTTGTATCTGCTATAGTTCCTGAGATCTCAGCGTTCATACGGACGGACGGACGGACGGACAGACGGACATGGCTCAATCGACTTCCTTATTGATCCTGATCAAGAATATATATATGTCGAATCACGATCGTTGTTGTTGTCTGCCATTATACTAGCGCAACGAGTTCCGGCTTTACTCACACCAAGTTTACTCACTCCAAGTTCTAGTACGCAACTGCCTGCGTCTAATTCTCTATCTACTGTGTCTACTACCGAACCACGCTCGGCGACAGCGACACAACGATGTCGCCTCGCTATAACGTTACTTCTTAAGACGACAACAATTGGCGGCAGCGACGCAACGCCGTCGCTTCGCCCCAGCGTCACTTCGCAAAGCTACAATATGCAGGCAACGGTTGCCTGGCAACACCACACTCACAGCGCAAGAAGCTGATCCGATATTACTATTCCAGTGAAACACCCGAAAATGCAAATTCGCACACACACACACATACATTCACAACCACACAGTTTCAATGCGCCGACACGGCCATCCTGACCCGAACACGACCTCGTGTAGAAAATAACAACATTAGAATTTTAATTCATAACAAATTATCATATTAACAGTTTCACAAAACAGTATTGAGTTCCATAACCATAATTTTTCATCAATTCAATTCAATTTTTCTTTCTTTGTTTTCATTTCTTTATTTGTCTTCTCTTATATTATCCATTCTTCTTCATTATTCACTCTTATAGTCGCACAATCAAATACCCCACACGCCATGATCAAAACAAAGTAAACAATATGTTTTGCACTTGTGCTTGCATTATATCTTATGGACTCAGTACTCTGCAATTTTTTTTGGCCAGCAATACAACTATGTCACCCTTCTTGGTGTACTTCACTTTCTTCTTCAATACTCTCAGTATTTTCAATATACTCTCTCTATACTCTCAATATTTTCATTTTCACTCTTTTCTTCAATACTCTCAATAATTTCATTTTCACTCCCTTCTGTAGCGGTTACGTTACTTTTATCTAAATTATTATAATCATCGTACACATTTAGCTCTTCGGGCACTTGCCACTCTGGTAATTTTCTTAAATCCTCATGTGCATATTTATAATTTCTTTTCATGTTTTGAAAACGTCAAAACAGCAAATGATATTATTATTATCATTATTATTATTATTTGCGACGAAATTTCCCTAGACGTTTGATGTCGGAAAATGGTGATATCGACTGACCACCGAGGTCTACTGTAATCCTCAAGCCCTCGAAGAGCTAAAGGACAGCATCCGTGCCGAAATAAGAGCCACACCGACCGATATGCTCGAAAGAATGATGAAAAATAAGGCAATAAGAGCTCAATTTATTTAAAGGTGGCCCTTTAATTGATATTGTTTTTTTAATTAGTCAAAATTAATTGTACATATCGATATTCAATGATACTAACTCAAAAATATGTTTGTTTTGTTTTTCATTCAAGTTATTCAAAAAACGCTCATAAAATATGTGTCACCCTGTGTACATAAATATACAGTTAGTCAATAAACTATTCGTTGCGAGGTACTACACGACTAAATGCACGTTAATCTTAATGAAAGAGTAAAAAAGGGTCAATTAAGTTTTTATTTTAAATTACACTCAATTGTAACACTTATAATAAAAAAAAAAAATATTAAATTTAGGTTTAGAAGAAAACTAAGAAAATAAAGCATTCGTGTTTTTAATTTGGCACTAAATATTAAGGGTTTCTTTTTGATTTAGTATTTTGTATGCAAGCCGGTGTATTCCTTAACAGCTTTCAAGCCTTACTGCATCGATTCCAATGAATTTCCCGGAATTTGAGCTTAAGGTGTACCCTCTGCGGATGTGTTTGGATTTGGTTTGAGTTGTATACCAGCCACAGTTTTATTTTCCAAGCCGTACGTTTTGACTCATTGTATGGTTAAAAAACGAAATTGTCGCTCTGTAGACCCAATTCAGCATCTCTGGAGTGGAGATTTTCCTTCAGTATATTAGAATACATATTAGCATTCGTTATTCTTCGTAAAAACCCAAATTTCCCACTCCTCTACCTGACTGCAGCCCCAAAGTAGGACGGAACTGTCTCCATGTTTAAATGTTGGTTTTATACTTTTTATATTCAGTTCCTAAAAGGGCTTACGCCGCCCTTTTCCGCTTCCAACGGACCCGGTCCTAGTAGGTATTGGCAAAGGAAAGCCGCCTTGATATGTTATGGTTGAAATGAATAGTATATTTCTTGTACTTTCTACCGTGTAAACTGTGATGTCTCAGTACATCACTGGTCACTGGTCAATAGACCAAAAAAACCAAAAAGAATTATTTAGTTTTGTGACGAATATATTTTTGATAATAAAAATCAGCTTAGTTTTACATTTCTATCTATAACTTTCTTTAGAAAGCATTTTTTGGTTGGTTTTTTTTATATATGTATTAGGAGACAAAATAGACCTCTTTCGATATGAAAACCGATTTTACCAATTTTGAAATTGACACTCGCAACGAATACTTTATTGATTAACTCTTAACATATATATAATTAAATGCTAGTATACAAGTTCAAAAAAATATAATTTTATTTTTATTAAACCGAATTCTTACAAGATTCTTTGATGACAACATCGACTCGAACTGAACTGAACTGATTTTATCTTAGGTCTTAATTTATTATGAAGCCTTGGTTTTGGGCTTTTACAATTATTATGTTCTCTGAGAGAACTTTCTTATATCTAAGCTTTATTCTCTTGTATTCAAGTTCGTTACTCTTGAATGCAAGATTTCTCTTTTCAGTTGTCCGTAACAGGACTCCTACTTTAACCTTGATCGTCTATGGAAAATTTCAGTGTTTATGTTAAGTCTAGAGTCTGATTAATAAGACTCTCTTGTTTTTCAGTCGCAGTGTGGGAAAAGAATTTAGGCCTGCGATCTGTCTGTGTTTATAAAAGTCTGGGTATTTTCCATGGTCGATTAAATTTACATAATGGTATCTATATTTTGCTTATGACTAAAGTGGAGGTGTGTGGACATGTGCATAGGAGTATGTGTACTATGGATATGTCATCCATCCGTTGAATTTGGCCTGTCCTCAGGTGGATAGTCTTGGGTATAACATTATGTTTTCTTCTACATTGATTTGATTGAGTGGATCGTTTACAACTTCTGTATTCTGTGGGGTTTCTTCTTTTTATTTTACATATTTTACAATTAGTTTTCTTGGTATGTTTTTAAATTTATACCATAAATACAATGAAATGCTTATAATAATGATTACAAAAGTTGTTAAAGTAATTGTTTAAAATACATTATAATATTTTGTATGTGATTCGATTATTTCTTTTGTTTAAATAAATGACAGTGGTTCTAATTTTGTTATATTATTGCTTATATAAACGTTCTGTGTATAGTCTAACATTGAGTTTGAAAGAGTGTATTCATATAATTGTATTAAACAGTTAATGATTTTACCGATATTAGTTCCGACAATAGAAATTTGTTTATTAATGCAATTTTGATTAAGCAATGTTTTAGGGATGTTCCATGTCAATAAAATATTGGGATCAACATAATTAATTTGGAAATTTTTATAAGACTTAGTAAATTTACATTTGGTGTTTTCTTGTCTAATTATTCCCTTTATGCATTCGTCAGTTACTATTTTCTCCGTTTCTTTATTAAATACATTGTCTTCATAAAGGAAATATTTTTCAAGAATATTTTCCGTTAAAATATTATTATTTTCGTCAGGATAAGGAATAATTTCGAAAACAGGAGATTTGATTATCTCTGAAGGAATATGGGAAACAATCAAAATTTCGTTTGTGTCAGTTTTGAGCCAAGTAGAAGTTTTGATTTTCTATAATTTTTCAGGGTTAATATTTTTCAAATAATCATGTTTTAGTAATTTTGGATTGAATAACCCTAACCTTGTCATTTGCATGCCTAATTCAATGTCTTCTATATATTCGGTGAAATGTTGTAGATTAAATATTAATACGCTGACCTGCTGATCTCTTTCTCCTTTTTCTTTTAAGTTGTTAATTATTTCAATTCCGTTATTTATAACATCGATGATCATATTTAAATCAGTATTTTGGGCACTAGTGTCTACCAACTTATTAATTTTTTGTTCCATTTCGTCTTTATCATCTTGATCTAGAGTTCCAAACAGATATTTGTAAACAGATCCCACAATATTAAATAAACCTCTTTTACTGCGTTTAGCTATGGTGATTCCATTAATTTCTCTTTTAAGTTTCTCTACTAAATATCGGATTTGAATAACTTCATTGAATTCTTCGGCCAGTTTCAAAAGGTTTTCAAATTTTTGTTCTGTTTTCGTTACATTTACGCTTAAGTAATGATATTTGAAGTTAGTTGGGATTTCTACCGATCCTGTTTTAAATACGAGGTATCCATTCTGGGCTTTTATAGGATTTATCTCAATACTCTGTCCGACCGTCAACTGAATTACAGTTGCTAATATAATAGATAAAATTATTGGTTTCACTGGTCCGTTCATTTCCTTCCGTTTGCCTGGAATTATTATCATATTTGCTTTTATTAATTTTCTTTTTCTTTTTAAATTTTGTTTTATAATGCACTATTTTCCTTCCTCTGTTAATTTCTTCAAAGTGTTTCTCGTCAACTTTCTTTAGAGTACCTGTTTTTTTAAATGGGTTTGTAGTCTTAGACTTTACTAAAGGTGCTTGTTTATATTTCAGGTCTATCTCATAGTCATGACGTTTTTCATTTAGGTTTTTGTTTCTATTATTTTTATTCTTTTGTGTGTCGTAATCTGCAATTCCTGCATACATGAAAATGTCAGCTGGAATTTGATTTGTAGCATTATGTTTAGTTTTGTGATTGTAAACATAAAGGATTAATTGGAATTTTGTATATCTATTCTCGATATCTGATTCACTTCCTATAATTCTTAACTTTTCGTTTACTGTTTTATGGAACCTTTCTATATCTGAAATACCATTTTTACTAGTTGTTATTTGAATTTGAACTCCTTCTGAGTTTAACCAATTATGCAGAGCTACGCACATAAATGCTGAATCTTTGTCTGCCTTAATTTCTTGGGGTTTTCCCATTTCATGGAATACTTTAATAATTGCTCTTTCTTTTATTATATTTTGAATTAATTTTTGATAATCAGGAAAATAATATTTTTCTCTGAACCATTTGGAAGTTTTTTCAATTCCTGGGTGTAGAAGTTCCTTATGTCGTTTTAGAATTTGTTCCTTGAAATCTGTGTATGTCAGAATATCTTCAAGTCTTGTTGTACATCTTACTAATTTCGTTAAGTGATTTACACTTATAATTTCTACATAGGCTTTCTGGAATATTATAAAATCGGAGTCGTCATGGAAATAGATTGCGCTCTTTTTGGTACATAGATATTCTTTAATTATTTCTTATGCTGAAGTTTCTGTCATTTCTTTATAAATAATTTTAATTTTTAATTTATGAAAATAGTGTGTCACTTCTGTCGTATCTTCGTTTCCTTTAATCAATTCGATTTGTCGAGAAAAATAATTAAATGGTTTCTCAGTGATGGAAATATAATTTTGATTGTCTTCTTGTGCACTATGTACTGTTGCGTCTGCGTTGCTATTCGTATCTTCTTGTATGTCTTCTTCGAAATTGTCTGTGAGCATAGTTTCTTCTATTTTGGTTCTAGATAATTCGTCGGCTACGTAATTTTCTTTTCCTGGTAAATATTTTATCTGATAGTCAAATTCATTTAATTTGATCTTCCACCTTTGTAATTTCATATTTGGTTCTTTGGTATTGTTTAACCAAACTAAGGATTTGTGGTCACTTAATATTTCAAAAGACCTGCTAAATAAATATGACCTAAAATATTTGGTAGCCCATCCAAATGCTAAAAGTTCTTTTCCTATTGTAGCATAATTTATTTCGTGTTCGTTAAGTGTTCTGCTGGCTTAACAAACCGGTTTATGATTTTGTGATAACACTGCTCCTATTGCCATGTTACTTGCGTCTGTTGTCAAAGAAAATGGCTTACTAAAGTCGGGATAAATTAAAATCGGGTCGGATGTAATCAAAACTTTCATTTTTTCAAATGCTTCTACGTAAGGTATATCTTTGATATTAATTGTTGCACCCTTTTTTAATTTCATAGTCATTGGTTTTAAAATATTTGCAAAATTCGGTATAAATTTCTGATAAAATCCACACAATCCTAGAAATGATTTAATTTCTTTTGGAGTTTTGGAGTTTGGAAATTTATGATGGCACTTATTTTCTTTGGATTTGGTTTTATACCTGTAGTGGTTACTATGTGACCTAGGAATTCGGTTTCCTTTTTCATAAATTCACATTTGTCTAATTGTAATTTTAAATTGGCATCTCGTAATTTTTGGAATACTTTTCTCAATGATAGAATATGTTCTTCCAATGAAGTGAAACATTTTATAATATCATCTAGATATACTAAACAACTTTATATATTAAATCTTATAAATTATTCATACATCTTTGGAAAGTTGCGGGGGCATTTTTAAGGCCAAATGGCATACGAGTGTATTCGTAATGACGATGTTTTGTTGAGAATGCGGTTTTTGCTATTGATCCTGGTTCCATTTGGATTTGATGGAATCCTTTAGCTAAATCAATGGTTGTGAAATATTGACATCTTCCTAATTTGTCTAATATTTCATCCATTCTGGATATTCGGAATTTATCATTGATAGTGATTTCATTTAAATTTCTGTAGTTAGTGGTAAATCTGAATTTCAATTTTCCTGATGCCTCATTTTTTTTTGGAACTATCCAGATTGGTGAACAATAGGGAGATTTTGATTTACGAATTATTGCCTGTTCAATCATTTCATTTATTTGTTTGTTAACCTGTTCATCGAAAGTTTGAGGGTATTTATATGGTTTTCTATACACTGGATCTTCATGCTTGGTTTGTATTGAATGTTTAATAGTACTTGTAAAAGTCAAATTTTCACCTTCTTTATACTGGATGTCATTAAATTCAAATAAAACCTTTTTTAAATTTTCTTTCTCTTCCTCATTCAAGTGATCTAACCTGTATTCATTACATTCTTTTAATTCATTGTTTTTGGCAAAATTAAATGATTGGTCATTTGATAGGGGTGGATTAAGGCATTTTACTGCGGTCTTATCCTTTTCTTCAAATGATGGTGGATTAAGGCATTTTACTGCGGTCTTATCCTTTTCCATATCATTTTCTCCATACTTTATATAAAGTAAAGTGTCTCCTAATATTACTGTTTCATCCTCGTAATTTATTTTTTCCCTACTTTCTTTTAAATAATCTCTGCCTAAGATATTATAATTGTTAGAAAATTTGTGTAAGTAAAATTTCTGTTTAGTAGGACAGATTTTGCAAGGATCTAATGTCACACTTTTGTTTAATTCCATTGATCCATTTATTACATACACTTTTAATTTTTCTTCCTTTTCTTTAGTTTGTCTTTAGTCTCTTGGGTCTGTCTCTAATTCTAACTTATTGTGTACCTTAGAAGATCTAAACTTAAGTTCATTTACAAACTTACTAATGCTTCCTTGGTATGGTGTATCCCGGATGTTCTGGATGATGTCTTCATAAGGCCTGTAGTCCTTGAAGGCCTTGATTAGAGCTGCTTTTGTAGTTACCTAAGCGTTCGATTTTTCTTCCTCGATGACTGTTGTCGATAATGGTTCTTTCGATGGCTCCATATATAATGTGGGTTTGACGGGCATCTTGAGTAGGGTATAGTTGTAGAAGGTACTCAACCCTGGCGATGTACCGGCTTAGTTCCGCTGGGTTTCCATCAAAGTATGGCAATTCTTTGATTTGCCCAATTAGTTCATTCAAATGAATCTCGGACAACTGTGGTAGCACTGATGGATTTGCCATTTTGTCGTTGCTTTTTGTTTCAATATGTACACATTCATTTGTAAGTGTGTATTGACCGATTTTATTTATTATTTATTTTTACTTTCAATATAGGCACTTTTAATTTTTAGATAAGGCGCGTATTGACCGATTTGGATTTTTATTTAAGTTCTGCGTGCGAATGATTTGCACTTAGATTCTTTTGCGGATCTCTTTTTTATTTCCTTTATTTATTTACGGAATTTACGCTGATCAGGATAAACTAGTTGTATAGTATTATCCTTCTTTTTTGATCAGTACCGGTGATTTTTTAAAGGACTTTGAGATCCTACCGACTGCGCCAATTAAATGCTTGAATATTCGTAAGTTCAAAAAAATATATAATTTTATTTTTCTTAAACCGAATTATTACAAGATTCTTTGATGAGAACACCGACTCGAACAATCTCGTGTCTTGAACTGAACTGATTTTATCTTAGGTCTTAATTTATTATGAAGCCTTGCTTCTCTGAGAGAACTTTCTTATATCTAAGCTTTATTCTGTTGTATTCAAGTTCGTTACTCTTGAATGCAAGATTTCTCTTTTCAGTTCTCCGTAACAGGACTCCTACTTTAACCTTGATCGTCTATGGAAAATTTCAGTGCCTATGTTAAGGTTAGAGTCTGATCTGTAATAAGATCTGTAATAAGACTCTCTTGTTTGGAGGTGTGGAGGTGTGTCGACATGTGCATAGGAGTATGTGTACTAAGGATATGTCACTATATATATATAAGTTATGGCCAGACATGGCCAGAGGGGGGAGTATTCCCCCGGATATTACCTAGTTAATGTTATCTGCATCCTCGCCTTTCCAATTCCAGGTCCCGTCGTCCTTCTCTTTCACAGCTCAGTCTTTATTTTCTACTAAGCTATGTTAAAATAAAACATTAATCCCCTTTATACGTTACAATGGTTTTATTGTTGCAAATAATAATGGTCTGCTGGCTTTGGGGGTGCAAATCGATGTAAATCTAAATCACAATTTTGGCTGGCTTGTTGACTACATAACGCTGGCAGAGCGGTTGCAGCAGTCCGATGCAGACAGTAGCGGTTTTGGGCTAAAGTGTTGCTATGCTCCAGGTGCTGGTGTTGCATTTCCGTCCGTGTTCAGGGGTAGGGGTAGCTATGGCTGAGACAGCTAGCGATCGGTCAGTGCTCTTCCATTGTCGCGCTGCTGATAGCAGCGGTTCTGGATATTTGGGCCAACATGTTTCTAACCTCCAGGTGCAAGCTCTGCATTTTCGGTTGGCCGCGGCGATGGGAAGGGGTAGTGGCAGCTATTCCTGAGGCAGCTAGCGGGCGGTCAGTGCTCTTCCATTCTCACGCTACTGCCGTTGCAATTCTGCCGTTGCCGTTATGTCGCTGCGCTGTCGCTCTAACGCCGCTGACGTTTGGTGTCTGCACTACCGCTGCTGTGTCTCTGCTGGTCGTCGGGTTGGCTGAGTGGGGTGATGAGGGAAGTCGCGGTGTCTGGTATCCGGGTCGAGAGGCAGTGAAGGGAAGGGGGCGCTTGGCCGGTGTTAACTCCTCCCCACCACAAGATCTGTGTCCCACAGATTATTAGGCTTTGGTTGCGGGATCCAGAGTATCCTGCGCTTCCAGGTTTGCAGGCGGGTCCCGCAGTTTAGGGATTCCTTTGGCCGACGTTATCTTCTTCCAAACGATGAATACCGTTGTCATAATGGAGAGGGCTATGACTATCTCCACTGAAAAGGATATCCAAATCTCATCTGACATTACAGACAACTTCTTTAGGTTTTCCATGCTGATTCATGGACATATTTCAGCGATAGCTCGTAACCCGTTGTTTTTACCTGGGTTAGCACGGCGGGCATTGCCATAAGGTGTGTTGATGAAAAGCTGCTGTAGTTCCGGTCGCCGATTGAGATTGTTTATTGGCGACATAATCGGTGTCACCTTGTTCATAGGAAATTGGGTCGCCTCTGTTTTTATTACGCCCATTATTATTGGTTAAGATTTGTTTCAATGAGGCCTCGAATGTCCTCAAGAGTTTGCTACTTAAAATTAGATAGCCCCTGGCAGTTTATTCTAGAAGTTCTGTTGAAAAAAATAACAACGGGTTTTGTATACGTTACCGAGTGGATAGAGTTATTGTACCTGTCTACAACAATTGAGATAAGCTCGTTTGGTTTAAAGGTGGGATATTCGCCTTTTAAGCATCGATATATTTCTATTAAGGTAGAATGGAATCTTTCTACCTGTCCCTTTACTTCGCTTTTCTGAGTTGGGGTATGATAGAGCTCAATTTGCAACGTTCGCAAATAGTTTAGGACAGTTGGGCATAGAAGGCCTCTTTCGTTATCAGTTTCTATCACTCTAGGCGCCGTGGAGTAATGAAGTGCATCCAATAGTGTTTCGCGAAGATGGATTCCTGATTTCGATATTAAGGGGAAAAGTTTAGCAAATTTAGAGAATTTGTCGATGCAACTGAGATATACTTTTTTCTCCAATGTGAAAACGTCGATATTAAGTAATTCACATGGGTAGTTAGGGATAGGAGTTGGCTATAGTGGTGGTTTATTTGGGTGCCTGCCATACTTGTGCAATTAACAAGTGGCACAGGTTGACAGTTGCGTGCGAATAATGTTAGCCATCCGTGGGAAATAGTACTTCTCTAGGATCTGAATACGGACCTCTTTTGGGTTTCTATGCGCTCTGCGATGTTCTTTTTCGATGACTTCGCAAATTTGCTCTTCGTCCGTAATATCCTGAACTAAGCGCTGTGTTATGGGGATTTTGAACAATTTAAAACTCCCTGTCGAGAAAAATATAAACTACACTGTTGATCAAAAAATTAATTTCTTAAGTGGGACTTATGAAAGATTTTTCCCGACCTTGTTTTGATAGTGACCCTTCGGTCATCTTCAACCTCCTCTGCCTTGAATCGTAGCTTTTCTTTGGTTTTAATTTGTTTATTGGCGACATACACGGTGTAACCTTGTTTATAGGAAATTGGGTCGCCTCTATTTTTATTACGCCCATTATTATTGGTTAAGATTTGTTTCAATGAGGCCTCGAATGTCTTCAAGCCCCTGGTAGTTTATTCTAGAAGTTCTGTTGAAAAAAATTTCAACGGGTTTTTTATTTGTTACCGAGTGGATAGAGTTATTGTACCTGTCTACAACAATTGAGATAAGCTCGTTTGGTTTAAAGGTGGGATATTCGCCTTTTAAGCATCGATATATTTCTATTAAGGTAGAATGGAACCTTTCTACCTGTCCCTTTACTTCGCTTTTCTGAGTTGGGGTATGATAGAGCTCAATTTGCAACGTTCGCAAATAGTTTAGGACAGTTGGGCATAGAAGGCCTCTTTCGTTATCAGTTTCTATCACTCTAGGCGCCGTGGAGTAATGAAGTGCATCCAATAGTGTTTCGCGAAGATGGATTCCTGATTTCGATATTAAGGGGAAAAGTTTAGCAAATTTAGAGAATTTGTCGATGCAACTGAGATATACTTTTTTCTCCAATGTGAAAACGTCGATATTAAGTAATTCACATGGGTAGTTAGGGATAGGAGTTGGCTGTAGTGGTGGTTTATTTGGGTGCCTGTCATACTTGTACAATTAACAAGTGGCACAGGTTGACAGTTGCGTGCGAATAATGTTAGCCATCCGTGGGAAATAGTACTTCTCTAGGATCTGAATACGGACCTCTTTTGGGTTTCTATGCGCTCTGCGATGTTCTTTTTCGATGACTTCGCAAATTTGCTCTTCGTCCGTAATATCCTGAACTAAGCGCTGTGTTATGGGGATTTTGAACAATTTAAAACTCTGAAAGCAACAGGTTTGAAGGAGTTGTAGCTGATCGTCCGGAATTTTAATCCCATTGATTACTGAAGGTAAAGTCGTTAATTGGAATTGAGTGGCGCACGTATCCGGCATGTGGGTGTTCACATGAGTAATCGGAGAGGCCTGGATGAAAAATCAGTTGGTTTCGGTAGGCGTTTATCGGGAGTTTCAACGTGGGGAAAATGAGATGCGTCTTGAAGAGCGCTATGAATTGTAGCTATAGAATCTGACTCGGAGGCGGTATCGGCGCCAGAACCCATATGATTAACGTACGTTGTAACCCTTGAAAGGGCATCGACCACTATATTTGACTTCCCTGGTTTGTATATTAGTACGCAATTGTATTCTTCAATACGGGACTTCCAACGTTTTAACTTGGCGTTAAAATTTATATTGCCTAGGGCAAATGTTAAAGGCTGGTGATCGGTGTAAATCTTGATGCCATCCTTGCCAGCGTCTACTTGAGAAAGGACTGCCCCGATAGCATAATTCGACGCGTCAGTGGTTAAGTGAAAGGGTTTAGAAAAATTTGGAAATGCCAAGACCTCTGAGGATGAAAGGCTAGATTTTAAATCATTGAAGGCTTTTATCGCGGCCTCGTCGAGTTATATAGGATCTTTTTTCGACTGTGACGACTTAACCCTAGCGAACTCTTCTCGAGTCAAGTTAGTTAGTGGCTTCGCGACCTTTGCGTAATCCTTAATAAATTTCCTATAGTAAGATGTCATGCCGAGGAAACTCTTCAATTCCTTTACATTGGTAGGTGGTTTCATTTTTGTGACACCCTCTACCTTTTTCTCGTCTGCTTTGAAACCATCTGCAGTTACTATCCTAAGAATTCAACATGAGTTGATAGGAAATTTGTTTGTTCTAAGTTGACCTGCAGTCTGGCTTTCTCCAGGTTCTTCAAGACAGCGCGAAGGTTTTGCCAGTGGCTATCATAGTCCTCACTGAAGACTATTATGTCGTCTATGTACACGTAGCAAATTTTGCCGATATGTTCCCGTAACACATCATCGATCATTCTTTGAAACACCGCTGGGGCATTTTTTAGACCAAACGGAAGGCGAAGAAATTCGTACTTCCCATTCATTGTAGAGAATGCTGTTTTTGGGGTATCAGACTCCAACATATAAATCTGATGGAATCCCGAGGTTAAATCGAGAGTAGTGAAATATTTGGCTTTCCCTGGGCTTTCCAAAATGGAGTTTATGTTCGGTATAGGATAAGTGTCTGCAATCGTGACAGCATTCAAGCGCTTTAAATCGATGACCATGCGTTATTGCTTCTCCCCGTTCGGTTTGGGTTTCTTTGGTACTACCCAAACCGGGGAGTTATAGGGACTTTTAGATGGTTTGATGATCCCATTCCGCAAGAGCTATTCTATCTGTCTATCCACTTCCCCTGTCATGTTGGTAGTCTAGGGATAGGTCTTTGTGTATATAGGGTCTGAGGTGCTTCTGCGAATCTCAGCCCTAATGCTTGTGTCTACGGCCTCTCCTTGTGAGAGTGGCTCTGAAGATTTTGAAATACTCGCTAATAAGAGCGTTTAAAGTTTCCTTTGCAGACTCAGGGTGCTTTTTATCTAACAGTAGGTGTACATTTAAGGATTTTTTAGCAAGAAGGGGAAGCTTGATATCGGGTGATATTTTCAAGAGGTTATTTTTCCTGTCGATCAGGGCTTTTAAAGTTCTTAGGGTGTCGTCTCCTATGATGCCGTCAAATGATGTTAGTCCGGGAAGGACAAAAAAAGTGAGAACGGTATTGTTCCCAATCGGATTCAAAAATTGTCCAGTGATACAATGTTATTTTTACATAACCCCCCGCGGACTGAACGACAAGCGGTGTGGGTAATGCTACAGAGCCGGCGGAGTTCTTGGGGCTTATACAATTATTGTTAGCCCAGGTGTCTATTAGAAATTGCAGCTTGGCCCCTGTTTTAGTCCCATATTCTATGTATGGTATACTAGAGAGGCGTCGGTCATAAAATTATGTTCACCATCGCCAATACACTGTATCTCCTCCAAGGGAGAGCAATGTTCTACCCCTTGCGATGAGTGTTCCAGCTCCTCCCCCTCATTACCAAAATGATGTTGATAACACTCATTGGAAACGGGGTCTGATGACGGAGTGGACTGGTTATGGTAAAGCTTTTGGGCTTTACGGAAGGGGTTTAAATTGGAATTAGCGCTCGGGCTTCGTTTGATGCCATAGGGGTTTCCTTGACACGAGCTAAAATTTGATCTATAACTTTGGCCTGAATGGTTTGACTCATGCTTGATTGCTCTAGCTCCCTGGAATCTTGGAGGGCTCTGCGGGTTTCCGCTGGGAGCAAAGTTGTGTCCTGAATTAATCTGTACCCTATGGTTTAAATGGTTATTGTTGAACTTATTCGTCTGGGGGAACCTTGGTGCGATAGGTCTATAATTCTGGTGACTTTGTCTAAAGGCCTGTCTAAAGAAAGGCGCCCTTGGCGCAGGGTTTCTCGGTTCTATCTTTTGTAATTCTAGGCAAATAGAGTATGCCTCGTGGACGTCCGCAGGCTTACGGATTATCAGTAGCCTAGAAGCGTCGCCGCTTACTCCCCTTATAAAGGCATTAAGGGCTTTTTACCTTTAATCGGCAGGAAAAGTATCGGTTATCTCCCTTGAAAGTCACAAGCTCCCTTACGCAATCCGGTACGGCCGAAGACTCCTTGAGTTCGTACTCCGTACGCGGACGCATTAGTGGTATCGGTATCTCTGGTACCGGGTTGCGTCGCTCAAAATCAGTTTCTAAAACGTTCGCTCTATTTCCTATTTCCCTAACCTCTTCCTTCATGCCCACCATCTGAGTGGTTAAGGCCGAAATGGTAGCATCAAGACGGTTCAAAACTTCTTTCATTTCCTCCATTTTTTAGATTAAATTTTCTCAGGAGTTTTTTTTCTTCTTTTTGTTCTGGGTCGAAGCAGGGAATTTAACAACAGTTTTCTCCTTTTTTTGTAAATTAATTTCTACTTTATTTATTTTTTTATTAATATTAAGAGACGTGCGTATCAAGAATCGTTTCACCTACCCTCAGTATTTTCCTCCTTTTTCTGGTTTCGTGGTTTTAATTTTTCAGTGTTTCAATTTTTCGAGGTCTTCTGTTTTCTCTCTTACAGGATTATTATTCTGAAATTAGATTAGAATTAGTATGTGATTTGCTTTTTGTTCAAAAAAAAAAACAAAATTGTAATTTTCGTTTGAGCTTTGTACGATTTTTAATAAAATTCGTGTTTTTGGTTCTTTATTTTTTATTTCTGTGTAATTGTGTTTATCGGCGCGGTAGTCCGTATTTATCCGTTTTGGCATTGTGCCTACTAAGGTACGGTTGCCACACAATCCACTGGGCAGCTTTTTTTGAATGCATTCCACATCCGTTAGCCTTTCCAGCAGATTGCCACTTACACGACACATTTTTTATAATTGGAAAAAAATGTTCTTTTTTTTTACTTCAAAATAGGTTTATCATTTTTGCCGCTCGCAAATTAATTGCCGCAGCGGTTATCTGTGTTTATTTAATTAAAATTGCAATTTTTACACTCGCGAATAAGCTACCGAATGCTGTGGACTTATCGCCGCAGTGGACTATTGCTTCTTTTGTTTTATACTACTTAGTGTTTCGCGCCCGCGAATATGCCGCGTCACAGGGTACGCGGACAAATCGCCGCGGCAAGTACTAAGTATATTCACAAATTTTTTGTGCCCGTAGGGAATCCTCACCGCAGCGGGTAATTGTGATTCACTACCAATTATATTTTTTACACGCACAACGCTTTTATATTTTTTGAATATTTTAGTTTTTAATTATTCACTTATTTTACACTTTATTTGTTTCTTTTTTTCTTTTTGGGGGGTCCTTGGGTCCCACTTTCGAGAGAAAGTGGAATCTGTTCGGGCGCCAGTTATGGTCAGACATGGCCAGAGGGGGTAGTATTCCCCGGATATTACCAAGTTAATGTTATCTGCATCCTAGCCTTTCCAATTCCAGGTCCCTTCGTCCTTCTCTTTCACAGCTCAGTCTTTATTTTCTACGAAGCTACGTTGAAATAAAACAGAAATCGCTTTTATACGTTACAATGGTTTTATTGTTGCAAATAATAATGGTCTGCTGGCTTTGGGGGTACAAATCGAAGTAAATCTAAATCATAATTTTGGCTGGCTTGTTGAATGCATAACGCTGGCAGAGCGGTTGCAGCAGTCCGATGCTAACAGCAGCGGTTTTGGGGATTTTGGGCCAAAGTGTTGCTATGCTCCAGGTGCTGGTGTTGCACTTCCGTCCGTGTGCAGGGGTAGGAGTAGCTATGGCTGAGACAGCTAGCGATCGGTCAGTGCTCTTCCATTGTCGCGCTGCTGATAGCAGCGGTTCTGGATATTTGGGCCAACGTGTTGCTAACCTCCAGGTGCTAGCTCTGCATTTTCGGTTGGCCACGGCGATGGGGAGGGGTTGCGGCAGCTATTACTGAGGCAGCTAGCGGGCGGTCAGTGCTCCTCCATTCTCACGCTACTGCAGTTGCAATTCTGCCGGTGCAATTCTGCCGTTGCCGTTCTGTCGCTGCGCTGTCGCTCTGCACCACTGAAGTTTGGTGTCTGCACTACCGCTGCTGTGTCTCTGCTGGTCGTCGGGTTGGCTGAGTGGGGTGATGAGGGAAGTCGCGGTGTCTGGTATCCGGGTCGAGAGGCGGTGAAGGGGATATTTTATATGTATATATATAAATGGGTTTTTGATAATAATGAATAATGAATATTCGATAGGTAATACCATTTTAAGATGATTTTTTTCACAAAATTGTATCTTCCCGGAATTTGAGCTAAGGGTTGACATACAGACACATTTGGACTTTACCAGTAGTACGTTTTGGAAGTAAATTTATAATAACACAATGCAGGGTTAAGATTGGACAACTTATTTTAAGCGAAAGTTCTTTAAGTGGAATTTGATTTAACATTGTATTCACCAATAACTTAGTTATAGATGATAAAACATAAATTAAATTATTATTATTAAATTAAATTATTAAATTAAATTTTATAATTAACTATTGTTAAGAGTGGGAAACTTATTTTAAGCAAAAGTTATTTAAGTAGAATATGATTTAACATTGTAATCACCAATAACTTAGATAAGGAAGATAGCAATAGATGACTTTTTATAATTAGCTAGCACGCCCGCCTCGCTTTGTTCCGCTTCTCAAGCTTGACATAGTCTTCTAACGCTTATGTACCATGCGCGGGCATAATAAAATAATTTTCGTTTAGGTTTCTATTTAAAATTTATTGAAGTGCTTTGGGATATACAATGATTCTTGTTTTTCTATCAGGTGCGTAAACGAATCAATCTGAAAATTTTCCGCGCGCGATCCGGCCACATAAAGCTGCCCATGTGAAAAGCATGGATTCTCCAAGACATCCCTGCCGTGCAAATTTTAACCTTTTTTCAATGGCGACACCTGGAATACAGCAAGATTTAATTCAATGCATAGTGTTCCTCTTGATTGTACCACTCTTGCTCGAACATTTTGTCGGTGATTTTTCCGTTGTTCATGAGTCGCAGACGAAAGGGCCTGCGCATCGCTCGTCGATAACTTTCTAACTTTACTTCCCGTCGTTCAGGTGATTTAGTCGAACCGGTCTAAGCGGCATGCACTCGAAGACTTTGTAACCTTAATGCTCGTTGCTCGTCTGATTCTGAGGCCCGAAATACCCTTAGCCGGTGTATATCGGCCAATTACATTTCGTATTGCCAACACCCACAAAAATTTGTTTATACTTTGAACTGGTCACTTGGACTTGCACTTGTCTCCTTTAACGTATGTTTAATACTAACTTGCGTTCTGTCTGAAATTTGAAAATGAAACCTCGCATTCAATAAAATAAACCAAAATAATTATAAAAAATAACCCTTTATAGACGTTATAGACCATAAAAAATGAAAAATAAAGACTAAAATTGAATCACAGGCACAATCAATCTGTAACTCCAAAAGCTAACTACAAGAATATAGCCCTGCTACTGTAAATATATAAGTTAAGGGTAACAGTAGGTCGTACCTTTCCCTGGTAGTTTTTGGGTCACCCTAGATTGGAGCTTAGATTTCAGGAACTTGCGTTCGCACAATCTGGGCTCTCCGTTGGTGCGCAGACGGCTTGCCGATATGCAGAAGAGTTTAAGCTTTGTCCTCGATGTGACGGGCCGCGTGGTTGAAGTGGGGCGTGGCTGCGCTGCTAGCTCGGAGACAATGCTGAGATAGCTTTGTAGTTTTAGTCATCTTTTGTATTCCAATAAAGAGCAGTCGCTCAAGGAGAAATACTCCGGCGGAAGTCGTTATATTTCTGATTTGCGTTAGCGTGCCGTAAGGGCACATAGGACACGAAGGTAGTTCCTTCCACCGTATTCTTTAAAGACGAAGGCGCCACGTCACGGACCTGTCGAGCATGGGCAACGAGACCACTTGTGACGCAGGCCTGGTTACATAACCGCCAGCTATTGCAAGGCGTCGCCGAACGGTACGCCTGCAGTCGTTCAGGAAAAAGCTGTTCACCGGACCTTGATCCCGGCACCACGGCGACATAGACGGCATCGTGGGTCTCCCGTTATATCTTAACCTAATTTATATACCTGCTACTCGCACTGCGAATAACTTATGATCTGTATTCATGTACGCAGTATTTCCAAGTTCCTAAAATTAAGCTTTTTCTCTTTTAGAACCCCCCCCTTCGGTGACTAATAAATGATATTATTACCAGTATCTATCCATATATATTTAATGACATAAATTTTATATAAATTCTTACGTAATTTACTTTAAAAAACCTTAAAAAAAATAAACAAATTTTAAAATTTAACTGTTTAAAAAAGGGCTGCCTGCTTAATTTTTAGAGGTTTCAACATACTCCCTTAGCTGTTAAGTGCTAGAGCTGCCAACTTTACTCAATTTTCCAAATTTTCAATAAATTTTCTAAATTGTACATTTTCACGAATTATGAATTCTAAACACGCCCGTAATCCCCATACGTGTAAATTCATTTTTACATATTAGGCTGTCAAAAAAGTCTTGCGGTATTTTTATTTAATTTTCAACTGTTCATAAAATTGGTTACAATAATGCGATTCAAGTCAAATATGCGCCGTTTTGTTCGATGCCGCGTTCCCAACGAGTTGCCAACTTTATAATGCCCCTCTCATAGAAGCTCGCTTCCCTATTGGCAAAACACTTGGAGAGCCAATTTTCACAGGACAACATCGAGCTTCTTAGTGACTCCAAGCTTCTTCAAATGGTTTATAGCGGTTTGATGACTCATGCCCAGCTCTTGACCGATGCTAGGGCTCCTACTATGCTGGTCTCTTTCGACCAATTCAGCGATTTTATAGCAATTTTCGACGACAGGCCTTCCGGAGCGTGGCTCATCTTCGACCACCTCTACACCAGAACGAAAACGTAGATACCATCGTTGTGCGGTGGAAATGGAAACTGTATCGGGTCCATAAACTGCACAAATTTTATTGGCGGCTTGAAATGCATTTTTGCCTTTATCGTAGTAGTACTGTAAAATATGCCGTATTTTCTCTTTATATTGCTCCATGATTGCGACGCTATAACTCACGAACAACTTAAAAGAAAAGACAATCAATCAAACACATGTTAGCGCGTGAAATGATAAAACAAGAACTACGCGCTTTCAGCGCCAACTAACGAAAATACCGGAAGACTTTTTTGACAACCTAATATATAGATTTCAGAAACAAGCATATTTTTTTGTCCTATTTAAATTAATATCTTTAAATCTACTGTTTATATATAGAATTAAGAAAGGAATATATTTCTATAACAAGAATTTAGTCTTAATATACTTCAAATTTATGTAGGTGTTTATCTGAATGCATATATTAATTTTTTTCTCTCTCATGCGGGGTTTTCCCCCGCATAAAGAGAGCTGAAGAAAGGTAAGTTTTAACAGTTTGTATAAGTCATGACATGTAGTACATACTTTGCTGCACGACTTGTAAAAAATACAATCCGTTTTAGTTTCTTGTTCTAAAAGAAGTAATTAAACGACCACAAACATCCTGGTACTCCAAAAGGATCGCAACTTAGATCTGGATTATAACTATATATGTCACATTCTGATAAAATTACTTCGTCATCAACGGCAGACCATAATGGCTGGCGAATAACTTGATATTGATCACCAGCTAATGCTGATAGATTTGAATTTATTGAATTCATAACCCATTGCAATGATGGCTCCTTACTTCATGGGACCTCAGAGCTTTAAAATTAACAAAAAATGTACTTTAAATCGTAATCAGGTTCAAACGATACGTTCAAAGTTGCAATTAAATAAATCAATATCTTTTTAGAAATAGTATCACAAAGAGTAATGCCTTCGTCTCCAGATTGACTGTTATTTCGGCCAAAGTTTGGGGTGGTGACAGCGATTGAAGATCATGCCCATGCATATCTGCTGTAAAACGTTTATACAATACTTTTTCAGCTGCAACCATTTTGCTAAAATAAATTCAAATTTAAAAAACTGTTAACGTAACATACTCAACATACCAAAAATTTCGATGCGGCCGAAGATCGTGATTCCACTTGTTTTTATAGAAAGTGCGTTGTTGGTTGCTCCAAAACGTGAACTCTCTAGTAACTTCATGATTTATGAAGATTATTTCAAACGAATTAATTAGTCTTTTATCCTTTTAAAAACTGTCGAGCTTCAACAATTCTCATTTGAAGTAACTGCATATCAATCATATAAACAATCATTTGATGGAATTTATCTTGTCTAAACATGGTCCCCGAATTTCGATAATTACAGTTATTATTTTTAAGTTTGCTGTTATAGTTAAGATTTTTAAACATCTTTTTTTTATAATTTTGTATTAATAAATCATTTAAATATAAAATAAAAAGTTGAATAAAATTTTTTTCCATTTCCATTATTTATTGTACAGTCGTTCTACACTTCATCGTTAAGAATGGGATCTTTTGGATTATCATATAAATATATACATTTTTTTAGAACATAAATTAATGTTTCTGTATTTCAAACTACATACATATGTAACTTTTATTTCTAAAAACTTAAAAATAATAATAAAAAACAAGGGGAAACGCTAGAGTCGAGTGCCGCGAATATAAGATACCCGTTACTGTTTTACACAATTTTAAAATATTCATTTTGCTAGTGGAAATTCAAAGAAAGCATGTTGAGTAACTGATATTGACGTCAGTGCCCATGTGAGGCCTTATAACTTAAGTTTCTTCATACATAGCGAAATAATGCTCCGATTTAACAAATCTTTGGCAGATCGATGGATATTAACAGAAATAAGTTATACATGGTCAAACGAAGGCATTCAAAAAAATTATTATGGACGCCACAGTTTTCCACGGTGTGTGGACGTGCCCGGATGAAAACTCGTGACAAGTTTCAGTGGCATCTCTTAAATACGTGTTTTTAAGCCTAACTTTCTAGCTCTTATAGGTCCCGAGATTTTTGCATTTTTGGCTTTCCGGGTTTTTTGAGCGTTAGGGGGGACGTGGCTAGATGGGAAAAAATTAATTTGCATTTGGGGCATCATAAAAACCCACCTCAAGAATCTTCATGGTTAATCTTAACTTTGTATCTCTTATAGTTCCTGAGATCTCAGCGTTCATACGGACAGACGGACATGGCTCAATCGTCTTCAGTATTTATCCTGATCAAGAATAGGGTTTATAGGGTCGGAAACGCTTCCTTCGACGTGTTACATACTTTTCAAGGAATCTTATATACCCTTTTACTTTACGAGTAACGGGTATAATAATTTTTTACTGAAGCCACCTGTTAGTAGAACCATATACATATGTATGTGTAAGTGTATTGCTTATTTACTGGCAGTCACGTCTTTTCCCATATAATATATACATATAAGTTAACACCGGTCAAGCGCCCCCTTCCTTTCACCGCCTCTCGACCCAGATACCAGACACCGCGACTTTCCTCATCACCCCACTCAGCCAGCCCGACGACCAGCAGAGACACAGCAGCGGTTGTGCAGACACCGCACGTCAGCGGCGACAGAGCGTCAACGGCAAAAGTGCATCGGCAGAATTGCAACGGCAGTAGCGTGAGAATAGAAGAGCAGTGACCGCCCGCTAGCTGCCTCAACAATAGCTACCGCTACCCCTTCCCATCGCCGCCCATCAACACTTTAGCCTAAATATCCAGAACCGCTGCTATCAGCAGCGCGACAATGGAAGAGCACTGACCGATCGCTAGCTGTCTCAGCCATAGCTACCCCTACCCCTGCACACAGACGGAAATGCAACGCCAGCACCTGGAGCATGGCAACACTTTGGCCCATATCCCCAAAACCCCTGCTGTCGGCATCGGACTGCGGCAACCGCTCTGCCAGCGTTATGCAGACATGATTTAGAATTACTTAGATTTGTACCCCCAAAGCAACCTGACAACGATTTCTTGTAACAATAAAACCATTGTAACGTATAAAAGCGATTACTGTTTTATTTTAACGTAGCTTCGTAGAAAGAAAAGACTAAGTTGTGGAAGAAGGACGAAGGGACCGGGAACTGGTGATACGAGGATGCTGATAACGTTAACTAGGTAATATCCGGTGGAATACCACCTCCCACGCTCTGGCCATGTCCGGCCATAACTGACACCCGAACAGACTCCAAGGGACCCAAGGACCCCCAAAAAAAAAAGAAACAATCAAAAAAAAAAAAAATAAGAAAACTTCGTGATAAATTAAAAAGTAAAATATTTAAATAAAAACATAATAAAAGCGTTGTGCGTGTGCGTGTAAAGAATATAATTGGTAGTGAATCACAATTACCCGCTGCGGTGAGGATGCTGCCGTTTAGAGCTGGCATTCCCCACGGGCGCAAAAAAAATTGTGAATAACTTAGTACCTCCCGCAATTATAAAAAATGTGCCGTGTAAGTGGCAATATGCTGGAAAGGTAAACGGATGTGGAATGCATTCAAAAAAAGCTGCCTAGTGCATTGTGTGGAAACCGTACCTTAGTAGGCGCAATGCCAAAGCGGATAAATACGGACTACCGCGCCGATAAACACAATTACACAGAAATGAAAAAAGCAAAAACACGAATTTTATTTTTTTTTAAACGAAAATTTCAACATTTTTTTTTATGAACAGAAAGTAAACCACGTACTAATTCTAATCTAATTTCAGAATAATAATCCTGTAAGAAAGAAAACAGAAGAATTTGAAACATTGAAGCATTGAAACATTGAAACCACGATACAAAAAAAAGGGTGGTAAGCCTCACCTACCAATGTAAAGGAATTAAAGAGTTTTCTCGGCATGACATCTTACTATAGAAAATTTATTAAGGATTATGCAAAGGTCGCAAAACCACTAACTAACTTGACTCGTAGAGAGTTCACTAGGGTTAAGTCGTCACGGTCGAAAAAAGTTCCCATTGATCTCGACGACGCCGCGATGAAAGCCTTCAATGATTTAAAATCTATCCTTTCATCCTCAGAGGTTTTGGCATTTCCAAATTTTTCTAAACCCTTTCACTTAACCACAGACGCGTCGAATTACGCTATCGGGGCAGTCCTGACGCTGGCAAAGATCGGCCAATAATGTATATCTCCCGATCCTCGACTCAGACGGAAGAAAACTATGCTTGCCGTAGTGTGGGCCTTAGATAATCTTCGATCTTATTTGTATGGTGCCGGATCCATTAAGATCTACACCGATCACCAGCCCTTAACATTTGCTCTAGGCAATATAAATTTTAACGCCAAGTTAAAACGTTGGAAGTCCCGTATTGAAGAACACAATTGCGTACTAATATACAAACGGGGAAGTCAAATATAGTGGCTGATGCCCTTTCAAGGGTTACAACAGTAGCTAGAACATAGGACATAGGCTGATTATAGTACATCAGTTTTACATTTAGCTGACTTGATTTTAAAATTTTAAATACTTGTATGCACTGATACTCGGTATGTATGTGTCGCCTGAGTCAGGTATTCTATAAGATCCTCCCTCCATTGGTTTTCTGGAAGACGTGACCCTTTGCTATCCCTTGGATGAGTCCACCTGAGAACTCACCCCTACCCTCAAGTGTGCGCTCAGGTCTGCTTGTGCGTGGAGGTGCGAACTCACCCCAACCCTCAAGTGTGTGCTGATATCTGCTTGTGCGCGGAGGTGTAAAAATTTATTGTTAAGCGTTTTTAATTTTTGCCTTTTTAGGGTAGTAGTGAGCACTTGGGGCATCGGCGAATTGGCACTCGGCTAAAATGGCACTCGGCGAAATGGCCCTCCACTGATTAGCCGACCGCCCAGCCAGTGTCTAGGATAAATCTTTGGTTGGGGTCTTGGCTGAGAAACCGTTTTCGGGTATAGGTCATAGGAGTCCAAGATCATTACATTACGTTTGTGATTCATTCCGTTTTCCCCAAGTGCTCACTACTACCCTAAAAAGGCAAAAATTTCGGTAATTGGGGGTCTCAATATAAGCCCTCACTAAAAAAAAAAAAAAAAAGTGTGTTTGGTGTCATTGGAAAGCATTTTTCAAGCCCTTTCCAGTGGTATGCTTTATACGATTGTAAGTTAAAAACTGCAACTTTTCATTAAAACGCTTAACAATAAATTTTTACACCTCCGCGCACAAGCAGATATCAGCACACACTTGAGGGTTGGGGTGAGTTCGCACCTCCACGCACAAGCAGACCTGAGCGCACACTTGAGGGTAGGGGTGAGTTCTCAGGTGGACTCATCCAAGGGATAGCAAAGGGTCACGACTTCCAGAAAACCAATGGAGGGAGGATCTTATAGAATACCTGACTCAGGCGAAACATACATACCGAGTATCAGTGCATACAAGTATTTAAAATTTTAAAATCAAGTCAGCTAAATGTAAAACTGATGTACTATAATCAGCCTATGTCCTATGTTCTAGCTACTTACAACGTACGTTAATCATCTGGGTCCTGGCGCCGATACCGCCTCCGAGTCAGATTCTATAGCTACAATTCATATCGCTCTTCAAGAAGCATCTCATTTAATTCCCCACGTTGAAACTCCCGATAAACGCCTACCGAAATCAACTGATTTTTCATCCAGGCCTGTCCGATTTCTCATGTGAACACCCACATGCTGGATACGTGCGGCTCTCAATTCCAATTAACGACATTACCTCTTCTAACCTTCTAAACTCACTAACAATTACTTAAAACCTTTGGTAATTAAAATTCAGAAATAATCCAGAATTTTAAATTGTTTAAAATCCGCATAACAGCGTTTAGTTCAGGATATTTCGGACGAAGAGCAAATTTGCGAAGTCATCGAAAAAGAGCATCGCAGAGCGCTAAAGAATCCAAAAGAGGTCCGTATTCAGATCCTAGAGAAGTACTATTTCCCACGGATGGCTAATATCATTCGCACGCAACTGTCAACCTGTGCCAATTGTAAATTGCACAAGTATGACAGGAACCCAGATAAACCACCACTACAGCCTTCATAGCGACGTTTTCACATTGGATAAAAAAATATACCTCAATTGCATCGACAAATTCTCTAAATTTGCTAAACTTTTCCCCTTAATACCGAAATCAGCAATTCATCTTAGCGAAACACTATTGGATGCACTTCATTACTTCACGGCGCCTAGAGTGATAGAAACTGATAACGAAAGAGGCCTTCTATGCCCAACTGTCCTAAACTATTTGCGAACGTTGCAAATTGAGCTCTATCATACCCCAACTCAGAAAAGCGAAGTAAACGGACAGGTAGAAAGATTCAATTCTACCTTAATGGAAATATATCGATGCTTAAAAGGCGAATATCCCACCTTTAAGCCAAACGAGCTTATCTCAATTGTTGTAGACAGGTACAATAACTCTATCCACTCGGTAACAAATAACAAACCCGTTGACATTTTTTTCAACCGAACTTCTAGAATAAACTACCAGGGGCTATCTAATTTTAAGCAGCAAACTCTTGAGGACATTCGAGGCCTTCAATAAGGCAAACAAATCTTAACCAATAATAATGGTCGCAATAAAAATAGAGGCGACCCAATTTCCTATGAACAAGGTGACACCGTGTATGTCGCCAATAAACAGATTAAAAACAAAGAAAAGCTACGATTCAAGGAAAAGGAGGTTGAAGATGACCGAAGGGTCACTATCAAAACAAGGTCGGGAAAAATCTTTCATAAGTCCCACTTAAGAAATTGATTTTTTAATCAACAGTCTACTTTATATTTTTCTCGACAGGGAAGACTGTCAACAGAATATCAAACCTCCTCAAAATGTTGAAATTTACCTAAGCAAAAGTGCGTACCGAACGTTTCTCTGACTCATAACCTCCTTCAAACACAAACAAATAAACACTAGACAAAAAACCTCTCATAATAGGTGTTCAGAAAGAACACATATAGGAATATTTATATCAGAGAGATAAGAGTTTGTCTATGTCTAGGCAATATAAACGCAGCTACACCAAATTGTTGCGTCCGGCCTGCAGATGTCCTGCACTCTAGCACATGTGAGCATACCGGACTCAACTAGGTACCTAGAACGCTTGGTGGGTTATATGACCTCCTGCGAGTGGTCACCACATGTTAAGATAAGAGCCAGAAATTGTTTCCCGCGGTCGGGGATATACCGATCCGTGGGACTAGAGATAAGGATATTCAAATCTCATGTTAGCTACCTAAGCTAGGATTTTAAGAAATAAAAACTCAGTTTAAATTTCAACTCAACGGTGTTAGACGCGTGTTTCATTTACAGCCTCTCTAACATTTTGGTCAATCGAGCCTTCAAAGAATACTTACTTTGAAAAAACTCTGCAGTTTCCCCCTATATGGTAAGGGACTCAGAGAAAGACCAGCTCCTTTAAGCATAGCAAAATTACACTTGCAGCTAAAGGTAGCGAAAATAATTAACTCTTGTTTCCCCCTATATGGTAAGGAACAGAGTATAACATTAAAAGCAAAAGGATAAATAAGAGTCCTTATTGTTTAAAAATTTATTATTTTCCAACTCAACAAATTGGTTGGTTTAATAAAAATAATAAATACAAAAAAAAACGAAAAGTTCGTAAGGCGTGCTTGAAGCCATAAATATCAGCATAAAGAGTGCGTGAATAAATAAAAAGAAAACTATTTAATCGCGACGGTTATTAAGTGCCAAGTAAACAAAAGGTTAAACTAACAAGGCAAGGAGCCTGTGGATAAATTGATGAAGTGAATCAAACCAAAAAGAGTTCACAATCAACAAAAACGTGAAAAATAAATAAATATATATATAAATATATATACATAAACATTTATAAATAAAATCATCTTTAACGAAGCCGAACAGTACCAAAAGAAGACGACATTAGAGCAGCAACAACAACTGCGGCAAGCAACAATAGCAGCAACAACAACAGCAGCAGTAGAAGACGACAGCGGGAACGACAGGAGCAGCATCATAATCAACATCCAATCCAGATAAGCGAAAATTTTATATATAAAAATACTTACCCATACGTATATACATAGATATAAATATATTGTAAAATTATACAGATTCACAAATACCTAAATTTAAAAAAAAAATATATATATACAATTTCAAAATGATGTCAGAAAAAACATTAGAGTTGTTAAAGGCACAGTCCGAAATTATTATGGAAATAAGGCAGTTAGAAGCAAAAGTTGGATTAACAGAACAAGACAAAAAAAGTTCAGAAGAGCTTCAAAAACTCTTCATCGCGAATCATGCTCTCCTTTTAGAGATCGGCGTGGTCGATCATGAGTATTTCAATGCCAAGCAATATGATATAATAATGATGGTGTTGACTCAAATCAAATTAAGATTTGAAAAAGAGTCGTCAAGTAATAAGCCAGCGGTACAGCGGTACACAGAAAAAATCTCCAAAAGCAAGCAGAGAAGTATTGAGTTGCCAGGCACTTCAAACGCATCGTGAATAGTGCAGTTCTTGACAGAACAGGTTAAAAATAGTTTGGAAAGTTCGGTATTGGAGGACGAAATATGCGATATTGAGTTTGATACGCATAACATATTAGCTCCAATAAGCAATCGACTCAGCAGAGTAAATACGCAGGCTGATGTGTCGATGGTGGCAAAGGCGGAGGAATTACCATCCCTGCCTAAAATCCAGATCCCTGCCCACATTTTTTGGTGATTCCAAAGAATGGGATCTGTTTTATGAGCTATTTACAGAGCTCATCCACACAAGAGAGGATTTAAGTCCCTCTCTAAAATTTAATTATCTGAAGTCAGCATTAAAAGGAGAAGCCAGGAATGTGGTTACTCATTTATTACTAGGCGCCGGAGAAAATTACGAAGCCACTTGGGAGTTTTTGACCAAGCGGTATGGGAATAAAAGAAAAATATTCTCAGAGCATATGAATAGGCTTATGGATATGCCGAATTTAAATTTAGAATCGGATAAGCAAATTAAAAGATTTATTGACACGATTAATTAATCTATATACATTATAAAGTTAAAGGCATACTTATCCGAAGAAGTCGATGCCGTTTTTGCGCACATTATTCTGCGAAAATTTAATAAGGACTATCTAAATTTGTATGAAAGTCATGTCAAAAAGACAAAAGACATTCAGGCACTGTCGGATGTTATGGAATTTTTAGAACAAAGACTGAATTCTATATCATCATTTTCACAGGGAGATAAACCTGTAAAGAAAGTACAATGCCCAATAATCATAGCGAAAACTGTGCATGTTGTAAATTACCAGGGCATTATTTAGTCCAGTGCTATCAATTTAAAAAAATGAACCCAGCAGAAAAAACTGACTGGGCAAAAAAGAATCATATTTGTACTAGATGTCTGAGGCATCAAAATTTTAAAAGATGCACAAGTGAGCAGCTATGTACGTCTTGTAACAAACCTCACCATACGTTACTTCATTTTAGGATCCAAGAAAAAGTGAACACGTGTAGAACAACGGAGCAAGCGTT
This sequence comes from Drosophila eugracilis, assembly GCF_018153835.1. NCBI lineage: Eukaryota > Metazoa > Arthropoda > Insecta > Diptera > Drosophilidae > Drosophila > Drosophila eugracilis. Next base: position 104,734 of record NW_024572651.1, read on the forward strand.
GTTAGCTACAGCCCTGATAGAAGTGAAATCAGGCAAGGGTGGCTTCGAAAAATTAAGAGCTTTGATAGACAGTAGTTCCCAAAGTACTATAATTTCAGAGGAAGCTTCACAAATTCTCCAATTACCGAGAATTAAAAAGTACACCGAAATTAGTGGGGTTTCCACGAGTAAAACATGCATTTCAAGGCATGCAGTAAATTTACAAATCAAAACACAAAAAAAGGATACAAATAATTTGACGGTAGATGCCATAATCCTACCCAAATTAATGAAGGCACTACCAGGTCAAATGATTAACATTGACAAGGCAAAGTGGGATAAATACCGGCTTGCTGATCCCGAATTAAACAAGCTAGGTAGGGTGGACCTAATAATAGGAGCAGATCTATATGCACACATCTTTAGAAATGGAATAAAAACAAGAGGAAACGCTATAGTCGAGTGCCGCGACTATAAGATACCCGTTACTGTTTTAGAAAATTTTAAAATATTATTTTGCTAGTGGGAATTCTTATTGAGTATGCTTATAGTGACGTCACTGCCCGTGTGAGGCCTTATAACATTATTTTCTTTATAAATAGGGAAATAATGTTCCGATTTGAAAAATCTTTAGTATATCGATATTTATTAACAGAAATAAGTTATACAAGGTCAATCGAAGGCTTTCATAATAATATTATAGACGCCACAGTTTTCTGCGGTTTGTGGGCGTAAGAGTGGGCGGATGCAACTTCATGGCAAGTTGCACAGGCCCCTCCTAAATACGTCTTTCTAAGCAAAATTTCGTAGCTTTTATAGTTTTTGCATTTTTGGTTTTTCGGGTTTTGTGGGCGTTATAGTGGGCGTGGCTTGATCGGAAAAAAAATGCACATTGGGAGCATCATGAAAACCTACATGCTAAATCCGAACTTTCTATCTTTTATAGTTACCGAGATATCAGCTTTTCTAGAAAATCCGAAAACAGTCTTTTGAGCCTTGTGGGCGTATGGGTGGGTGTGGCCGGATAGTAAAACCACTTTAAGATGCGCTGGCATCTAAAGATTCTACGTTCCGAATTTCAACTTTCTAGCTCCAATAGTTCTTGAGATTTCAGCAATTATAGTTTTTTGCGATTTGTGGGCGTTAGACTGGGCGTGGCAGGATGCTGTAATAAACTTGCGCTGTCCCAGGACTTCAAGAATCTTCAAGGTTAATCTCAACTTTGTATCTGTTATAGTTCCTGAGATCTCAGCGTTCATACGGACGGACGGACGGACGGACGGACGGACGGACAGACGGACATGGCTCAATCGTCTTCGCTATTGATCCTGATCAAGAATATATCTACTTTATAGGGTCGGAAACGCTTCCTTCTATCTGTTACATACTTTTCAACGAATCTAGTATACCCTTTTACTCTACGAGTAACGGGTATAAAGATTCGTCAGGTATTTATGTAGTATCAATTCCTTTTAGAGAGGATCAAGTTTTGGGGGATTCAAAAAACCAAGCGATGGCACGGTTTTTAAATTTAGAGAAAAAATTAAGTATAAATGAAAATCTAAAACAAAAATATTGTAAATTTATAGCTGAATATATAGACTTAGGTCATATGATTGAGTGCAAGTCAGAAGGGAAATATTACTTGCCGCATCAAGCCGTAATTAGGGATGAGAGTTTAACAACAAAGTTAAGAGTGGTTTTTGACGCGTCCGCAAAAACAACTAATAATAAAAGCCTGAACGACATTATGTGGATTGGACCTCGAGTGCAAAAAAATATTTTCGATATTATTCTAAAATGGCGTAAATGGCAGTATGTAGTTTCAGCAAACATTGAAAAGATGTACCGGCAAATTAATATTTCGGAAAAAGATCAAGAATATTTGCATATACTTTGGAGAAATTCCCCCAAAAATAAAATACAGGATTTTAAACTGAGCACAGTTACATATGGTACGGCATCAGCTCCGTATTTAGCAATCATGGTGTTAGCGGAGATAGGAAATCGATGTCAGGATCAGTTAATTGAAGAGGTGATTATAAATGATTTCTATATGGATGATTTAATGACTAGATCAGAAAGCATTGAAGAGTCCAAGAAAATAGAATGCCTGGTTTCAATGGAGCTGGAGAAAGTAGGGATGAATTTAAGAAAATGGTTCTCCAACCAGAAAGAAATTATTGATACAGTTGAAAATGTCGGCGAAAATAAAATATTGAGCATAGAGGAAACGGAATCAGTTAAAACTTTGGGGCTTCAATGGGAACCTATTTAAAGTGAGTTTAAATTCGCAGTTAAATTGAAAGACAATAAGAAAATAAATAAAAGGCGGGTATAATCAAACCTAGCCAAAATATATGGTACATTGGGGTGGTTGTCTCCAGTGACTACAGTGGGAAAATTATTTATGCAAAGGCTTTGGCTTAAAGAAAACCACCCAAAATTGAAGGATTTACATTTCCATCATATTTTCGGACATGTCGGTTTTATAGGTCTTATATTTCATTAATAATTATGGCAGTTTTGATAATATATATAGTTTAATCTATGAATAGATCACCCGATTCGCAACAACTTCGTACACTATTACAAATAAAACAAAAAACACAAAGAACAAGAGAACTTACATACACGTAGTAGGGCCCGAGCCCAGAAATCACCGCAATGTCTCGACCACCCGACCGTCCGTTGACAATAATAAATTTGATAACAAGTGAACCAAAATATATTATTATAAGTAGAACCGACAATGAATCTTTCGAAAAAATATCGCCGTTTATTATAAAAAAAGTGGTAGACTTTACCTGTAATAGAACAGTCGAAATGTGTAAAAAAAGCAGATCTGGCACCCTTCTTATTAAAACAAAAAACTATATGCAAGCACAGAAACTTCTTAAAATACAATCTTTCCACAACTTCCCGGTCCACGGTCCAACGATTTACGGAACATCGACGAAAAAGAAATCTTGAAAGAACTAAAACCACAAAATGTTATTGACGTCCGAAAAATACTAAGAAAAGACAACAACGATCCAAATAAATCGACAGAAACAAGCCAAATTGTACTAACCTTCTCAACAATTAACTTACCCGACAAACTATGGATAGGATATGAAGTAGTCAATATACGACCATACATTCCACCCCCAAAGAGATGCTTCAACTGCCTTAGATTCGGACACCCCTCCGCTTACTGTAAAAGCCCTAAAACATGCGCCAATTGCTCAGAAAAAGCTCACACATCAAACAACGAAACATGCAACAATATCCAAACCTGTATTAACTGCAAATACGAAGATGACAAAATTAAGCACCACAATGCAATGGACAAATCATGCCCCGCCTTTATTAAACAAAAAGAACTGACGGCTATTAAAATAACCCAAAAAGTGGACCACAAGACAGCCCGCTTTATATACAACACACGTCATACACACCCACCAATGTCCTACGCCCAAACAGCATCAGTTCCAACAATCAAAACACCGGCCATAGAAACAAAAGTTAACACAAATACTACATCAAAAACAAACTCAACAACACCAAATACTATTAACAGACAAGAAGACTCCTCTGAAGAACTCTTGGACACCAGTGCATCAACATCACTCCACTCCGCACGCTCTGAAATTTGCGACGACCTAAAACTTAAAATATTTCCAGTTAAATCAAATAAGTTAAGCACTACACTGAAATCAAAAGAAAAAAACAACCAAAAACCTAAAACTGATAAGAAAACTAAAAGCAAGATATCTGGAGATAAGTATACAATAAGTAACGATGAAGATTTAGAATTATAAAATTATACAAAATATAGTAAAAAAAATTATTTAAGTTCTACTTAGCCTTAACCTATATTCTTATTCTTAATATGCTAAAGATATTACAATTAAATATAAATGGATACCTTAATAATTACAACCACCTACAAATACTTATAAAAAAACACAACCCTAAAATAATCTCCCTTCAAGATACCCACCTCCACTCTACCCACAATATCCCCATTCCAATCAACTTTACTCTATACAGCACTAACAATTCAATAACCCCTATGGCGGAGTAGCTCTTTTACTCCACAATTCCTTGCAACAACAACAAGCCCAAATTGGTAACATTAGCTTTGACTCAATAGCCCTAACAGTAAATTCAAAAATCAAGTTCACCATAATTTCTAGTTATATACCACCAAACAAAAAATTCACTTTACAAGATCTGCACAACACTTACCATATTGACACCCCAATCTTAATAACAGGCGACTTCAATAGCTGGCACAATAGTTGGAGATCCCCCAAAAATAACACACGAGGTAACATCATGTTTAAATTTATTAACCAGTCCTTATTAACAACCCTTAACAATGGCTCCCCCACCCACTTTACTACACACCATACCTTTACACACATTGACCTCACCATTGCTTCCCCCGAACTTAAACTACACTCCAAATGGTCTATTGACAGCCACCTCTCGGGAAGCGACCAAAAGGAGTCTACGGTCCTTCCCTCCAAACCAAAGTTCAACATTAATAAAGCCAACTGGCCCTTTTACCAAGCCTTAACAGAACAACTTTCCGATAACAGACCACCCAGCTCGCATATCAACCAAGAAACAGCCAATATATGCTCTTTAATACGACACAGCGCACACCTTTCAATCCCACAATATCACCCAAAAATATCCAAACAAGTTCCCTGGTGGGAACTGAGATCTGAGAACACTAAAAAACAATAAGAAAATAGCCTGGCAGACCATGTGCCAAAATATTAACACAACCAATGTAATCAATTACAAAAAAGCTAATGCACAACTAAAAAGAGAAATAAAAATAAAAAACGCAAAGCTTTATTCGAATTCACCTCAGAAATAAATCCTCATACCCCTATCCCAATAATATGGAAAAAAAAATTAATAGGTTCTGCGGCCTCAAAACCCATATCCAAATTCACTGCCTTGCTAACCCATCAAACACTTCTGAAATGTATACAAGCAAACAAGACATTTCAAAAGCGCTATGCGAATACTGGACAAATGCTTCTTTAAATAATAACTTCCATCCCACATTCAGATCCCACAAAGAAAACCTCAACTATAGTTTTACCCATAAAACATCCCCCCTCGCCAGACCATTAGAATGTGATATTTCAATGATTGAACTGAGAAGCGCCATCAATCAACTCAAAGGGAAAACACCAGGCAGGGACCGCATCAGCTATCAAATGATAAAAAACTTACCAGATCCAGTCATGCAAAGACTTCTCAAACTTTACAATAATATTCTGCACTCATATATTCCACAACAATTTAAAGTAAGCAACATAGTACCCATCTTAAAACCAGACTCAGACAAAACAACAATAACCTCCTATCAAACGATTTCCTTAAATAGTTGATTATCCAAAGTCATGGATAAAATAATTTCCAAAAGACTATGGTGGCTAGTTAACAACAGCCAGCTACTCGATAGTCGTCAAATGGGTTTTAGGAAGGGTAAGTCGGTATCAGATTCTTTAGCATCGATAGACTACCTGACTACCGCAACCCTATCGAGAAAAAATCATCTATCACTAATATCACTCGACTTCTCTAAAGCTTTTGACAAAATCGGAATCCACACGATAATAGACGAACTGGTAACCTGGAAATTAGGACAGAAAATGATAAACTACATAGTCAATTTCTTGACCAATAGGAAAATTTGTGTTCAAATCCATAACATACAATCCCTCTCTGCCACTAGAAAATGGAATCCCACAATGATCTCCATTATCCGTTATACTTTTTGCCATTGCTTACAACAAACTTAACAAAACAATAGGTCTCCACAAATCTTTCGAGTTTACAGCATACGCTGACGACTACACAATATTAAAAAGAATAAACAAAACAGATAACTCCTTGGACATAAATCCCTTACTTACAGACATTCAGGAATGGTACGATTACTCCGGAGCAAGTCTCTCACTGCCGAAAACAAAACACCTACATATTTGTCGAAAAAGAAAGTGCCATTTTACAATAACAAATAATCTCAATATTAAAAATGAAAAATCCCTAAAAATATTAGGTATCACTTTAACCAGAAAATACAAATGGGACGAACACATATATAAACTATTATTACAAATAGCCAAAAGACTTAATATTATAAAATGCCTTTCCAGCACAAGCTTCAACTGCCACATTAAATCGATAATTTATGTAATTAACTCAATTATTATGTCTAAAATTGGAAGAGCTCCAAAATCAAAGCTAAAAAAAAATAAAAACAATATACCACTCAGCTATTAGAATAGCATTCCGATCCTTTCGCTCCTCACCAATCCATAACCTACTCTACGAATCCAACATCAAACCAATAGAACATAAAACCGAACATGCCATATTAAAAAACTTTAAAATGATTTCAGCTGCAAAAAAACTCCATTAGAACTAATAACAAAAAAAATCACGAAAGCAAAACGACGCCGAAAACTTACATCCACAATACAAGAAACTATAGACAACTGTAAAGCAATACTTCTAGACCCAGTCCCTATAACAAATAAAAAACAAACTATACCAACATGGTCCTTCAACCACTCCAATATAAACAAATCCTTACATACATCAACTAAATCTAACACCCCGCCAATAGTCTACTATCAAAATTTTCTAGAAATAAAACACACCCTCAAACAACACACATTCCTATACACAGACGGTTTGAAATCGGAAAGCGGGGTAACCTATAGCGTAACCTCCACACAATCCATTTTAACCCAACAAATGCTCCCAACTTACTCTTCTATATTCACTGCCGAGATAGCGGCCATCCTTTACGCATGTAAATACGCAGAAAAACAAAAAGGAATATTCGCTATATGCACCGACTCACTTTCTGCGCTCACAGCGTTAGAAAACCCCAATAATCCCATGTTTTACACACAAGAAATTATAAAGATTATCTCCAAATATAAAAACAAAGTCTCCCTAATATGGGTCCCAGGACACTGCAACATCACCGGCAACGAACTTGCAGACCAAGCTGCTAAGGAAGCTACTAAACGTCCATCAATACTGGAAAAAAACCACAACACATCAGACATTCTTAAGTACATTAACAAATATATGAAAGCCAAATTTGATTTTACCTGGAACCACACATCCCTACACTACAAAATTATTAACCCAAACAAGCAGAATAAAATCGACCTCTTAAGCGCAACAGCTCCTCGAATGGACATCATCAAATTTATGAGACTTCGTATCGGACACGCTAAACTAACACATAGTCTATACATAGTTTGATAAAACCCCACCTCCTACATGCCAACACTGCAATCATAATCTAACTCTAACCCACATATTCCTAGAATGTCCTCTCTACGTTGAACAAAGAAATAAACTTCTCCCAAATACCCTGGAAAATATATTAAACCCAAAAAATTTTGAAAAAACAATCGAATTTATCAAATCCATCCACCTCTACAATAATATATAATATTATATTACTCTCAACAAATTGTTAAACTAATCACACCAATGTACATAATATTGTAACATATAATATAATCTTACTTTTAATAACTATATTTAATTTTCCACTGTATAAGTTACCTACGAAAAGTTTATCTACTCAACAAACAAAATATTCAGTCAGTTATAATAACAACTTAAGCAGAAGGCCACAGTATCTATTGCCTAAAACAAAGCTTAAAATTATTCACACTTTGCAATATATAATAATAATAATAATAATAAAGAAAGACAAATTCAAGCCAATGTTAATTTAAGTTATAAGAAAAGCTAATGTTTAAAAAGGAAATATAAATAAACAAAAAGAGCAACATTAAGTTAAAAAATTAAATGAAATAGATAATTACAGTCCACTAAATCGTTAAAGAATAATTGTCAATAAGCAATGCAATATGTAAATCTGATGTCAGTTTTTCCGGCCTTTGGCAGAATGTTCAGAAAGAACACACTTAGGTATATTTATATCAGAGAGATAAGAGTTTGTCTATGTCTATGTCCGGCCTGCAGATGTCCTGCACTCTAGCACATGTGTGCATACCGGACTCAACTAGGTACCTAGAACGCTTGGTGGGTTATATGACCTCCTGCGAGTGGTCACCACATGTTTAGATAAGAGCCATAAAATGTTTCCCGCGGTCGGGGATATACCGATTTCTGGGCCTAGAGATAAGGATATTCAAATCTCATGTTAGCTACCTAAGCTAGGATTTTAAGAAATATTTTCCAGTTAAATCAAATAAGTTAAGCACTACACTGAAATCAAAAGAAAAAAACAACCAAAAACCTAAAACTGATAAGAAAACTAAAAGCAAGATATCTGGAGATAAGTATACAATAAGTAACGATGAAGATTTAGAATTATAAAATTATACAAAATATAGTAAAAAAAATTATTTAAGTTCTACTTAGCCTTAACCTATATTCTTATTCTTAATATGCTAAAGATATTACAATTAAATATAAATGGATACCTTAATAATTACAACCACCTACAAATACTTATAAAAAACACAACCCTAAAATAATCTCCCTTCAAGATACCCACCTCCACTCTACCCACAATATCCCCATTCCAATCAACTTTACTCTATACAGCACTAACAATTCAATAACCCCTATGGCGGAGTAGCTCTTTTACTCCACAATTCCTTGCAACAACAACAAGCCCAAATTGGTAACATTAGCTTTGACTCAATAGCCCTAACAGTAAATTCAAAAATCAAGTTCACCATAATTTCTAGTTATATACCACCAAACAAAAAATTCACTTTACAAGATCTGCACAACACTTACCATATTGACACCCCAATCTTAATAACAGGCGACTTCAATAGCTGGCACAATAGTTGGAGATCCCCCAAAAATAACACACGAGGTAACATCATGTTTAAATTTATTAACCAGTCCTTATTAACAACCCTTAACAATGGCTCCCCCACCCACTTTACTACACACCATACCTTTACACACATTGACCTCACCATTGCTTCCCCCGAACTTAAACTACACTCCAAATGGTCTATTGACAGCCACCTCTCGGGAAGCGACCAAAAGGAGTCTACGGTCCTTCCCTCCAAACCAAAGTTCAACATTAATAAAGCCAACTGGCCCTTTTACCAAGCCTTAACAGAACAACTTTCCGATAACAGACCACCCAGCTCGCATATCAACCAAGAAACAGCCAATATATGCTCTTTAATACGACACAGCGCACACCTTTCAATCCCACAATATCACCCAAAAATATCCAAACAAGTTCCCTGGTGGGAACTGAGATCTGAGAACACTAAAAAACAATAAGAAAATAGCCTGGCAGACCATGTGCCAAAATATTAACACAACCAATGTAATCAATTACAAAAAAGCTAATGCACAACTAAAAAGAGAAATAAAAATAAAAAACGCAAAGCTTTATTCGAATTCACCTCAGAAATAAATCCTCATACCCCTATCCCAATAATATGGAAAAAAAATTAATAGGTTCTGCGGCCTCAAAACCCATATCCAAATTCACTGCCTTGCTAACCCATCAAACACTTCTGAAATGTATACAAGCAAACAAGACATTTCAAAAGCGCTATGCGAATACTGGACAAATGCTTCTTTAAATAATAACTTCCATCCCACATTCAGATCCCACAAAGAAAACCTCAACTATAGTTTTACCCATAAAACATCCCCCCTCGCCAGACCATTAGAATGTGATATTTCAATGATTGAACTGAGAAGCGCCATCAATCAACTCAAAGGGAAAACACCAGGCAGGGACCGCATCAGCTATCAAATGATAAAAAACTTACCAGATCCAGTCATGCAAAGACTTCTCAAACTTTACAATAATATTCTGCACTCATATATTCCACAACAATTTAAAGTAAGCAACATAGTACCCATCTTAAAACCAGACTCAGACAAAAACAACAATAACCTCCTATCAAACGATTTCCTTAAATAGTTGATTATCCAAAGTCATGGATAAAATAATTTCCAAAAGACTATGGTGGCTAGTTAACAACAGCCAGCTACTCGATAGTCGTCAAATGGGTTTTAGGAAGGGTAAGTCGGTATCAGATTCTTTAGCATCGATAGACTACCTGACTACCGCAACCCTATCGAGAAAAAATCATCTATCACTAATATCACTCGACTTCTCTAAAGCTTTTGACAAAATCGGAATCCACACGATAATAGACGAACTGGTAACCTGGAAATTAGGACAGAAAATGATAAACTACATAGTCAATTTCTTGACCAATAAGAAAATTTGTGTTCAAATCCATAACATACAATCCCTCTCTGCCACTAGAAAATGGAATCCCACAATGATCTCCATTATCCGTTATACTTTTTGCCATTGCTTACAACAAACTTAACAAAACAATAGGTCTCCACAAATCTTTCGAGTTTACAGCATACGCTGACGACTACACAATATTAAAAAGAATAAACAAAACAGATAACTCCTTGGACATAAATCCCTTACTTACAGACATTCAGGAATGGTGCGATTACTCCGGAGCAAGTCTCTCACTACCGAAAACAAAACACATACATATTTGTCGAAAAAGAAAGTGCAATTTTACAATAACAAATAATCTCAATATTAAAAATGAAAAATCCCTAAAAATATTAGGTATCACTTTAACCAGAAAATACAAATGGGACGAACACATATATAAACTATTATTACAAATAGCCAAAAGACTTAATATTATAAAATGCCTTTCCAGCACAAGCTTCAACTGCCACATTAAATCGATAATTTATGTAATTAACTCAATTATTATGTCTAAAATTGGAAGAGCTCCAAAATCAAAGCTAAAAAAAAATAAAAACAATATACCACTCAGCTATTAGAATAGCATTCCGATCCTTTCGCTCCTCACCAATCCATAACCTACTCTACGAATCCAACATCAAACCAATAGAACATAAAACCGAACATGCCATATTAAAAAACTTTAAAATGATTTCAGCTGCAAAAAAAACTCCATTAGAACTAATAACAAAAAAAATCACGAAAGCAAAACGACGCCGAAAACTTACATCCACAATACAAGAAACTATAGACAACTGTAAAGCAATACTTCTAGACCCAGTCCCTATAACAAATAAAAAACAAACTATACCAACATGGTCCTTCAACCACTCCAATATAAACAAATCCTTACATACATCAACTAAATCTAACACCCCGCCAATAGTCTACTATCAAAATTTTCTAGAAATAAAACACACCCTCAAACAACACACATTCCTATACACAGACGGTTTGAAATCGGAAAGCGGGGTAACCTATAGCGTAACCTCCACACAATCCATTTTAACCCAACAAATGCTCCCAACTTACTCTTCTATATTCACTGCCGAGATAGCGGCCATCCTTTACGCATGTAAATACGCAGAAAAACAAAAAGGAATATTCGCTATATGCACCGACTCACTTTCTGCGCTCACAGCGTTAGAAAACCCCAATAATCCCATGTTTTACACACAAGAAATTATAAAGATTATCTCCAAATATAAAAACAAAGTCTCCCTAATATGGGTCCCAGGACACTGCAACATCACCGGCAACGAACTTGCAGACCAAGCTGCTAAGGAAGCTACTAAACGTCCATCAATACTGGAAAAAAACCACAACACATCAGACATTCTTAAGTACATTAACAAATATATGAAAGCCAAATTTGATTTTACCTGGAACCACACATCCCTACACTACAAAATTATTAACCCAAACAAGCAGAATAAAATCGACCTCTTAAGCGCAACAGCTCCTCGAATGGACATCATCAAATTTATGAGACTTCGTATCGGACACGCTAAACTAACACATAGTCTATACATAGTTTGATAAAACCCCACCTCCTACATGCCAACACTGCAATCATAATCTAACTCTAACCCACATATTCCTAGAATGTCCTCTCTACGTTGAACAAAGAAATAAACTTCTCCCAAATACCCTGGAAAATATATTAAACCCAAAAAATTTTGAAAAAACAATCGAATTTATCAAATCCATCCACCTCTACAATAATATATAATATTATATTACTCTCAACAAATTGTTAAACTAATCACACCAATGTACATAATATTGTAACATATAATATAATCTTACTTTTAATAACTATATTTAATTTTCCACTGTATAAGTTACCTACGAAAAGTTTATCTACTCAACAAACAAAATATTCAGTCAGTTATAATAACAACTTAAGCAGAAGGCCACAGTATCTATTGCCTAAAACAAAGCTTAAAATTATTCACACTTTGCAATATATAATAATAATAATAATAATAAAGAAAGACAAATTCAAGCCAATGTTAATTTAAGTTATAAGAAAAGCTAATGTTTAAAAAGGAAATATAAATAAACAAAAAGAGCAACATTAAGTTAAAAAATTAAATGAAATAGATAATTACAGTCCACTAAATCGTTAAAGAATAATTGTCAATAAGCAATGCAATATGTAAATCTGATGTCAGTTTTTCCGGCCTTTGGCAGAATGTTCAGAAAGAACACACTTAGGTATATTTATATCAGAGAGATAAGAGTTTGTCTATGTCTATGTCCGGCCTGCAGATGTCCTGCACTCTAGCACATGTGTGAGTTAACTAAGTCAACCGGGCGACGGCAATGACCGACTGTCCGAGAGTTCGCTCCGGCCAAATTGCTGACACAGCGTCTGGCCGGAAGCCTGTGCATAGCCGGCAAGCACTACCCATTGGAGTGGCCGCTATGATTCTCTTTTCATGTTAGCTTTAAGTTCAGTTCATTTCAAAGTTTCAATAAAGAC